>NW_021145833.1:46743-50000 GCF_002837175.3 Physeter macrocephalus | reverse complement strand
AGTTCTCCTTTAGAAAAGATAAGTTAATGAGTCTTTTGATGATGTGGACATGGTTTACAGAGAGCAGCTAGACTGCAGTTCTCAACCCATGTCATACAGGCCCACTGATCACCCAACAGATGATAGTGGATTTGCACTAATAATCAGTGTGACTGGATTGGGACCCTCAAGCTAGGGTTAAAAGGCTCAGTAATTCATTCCCAGCCCCAAGAGCCATTTAGCTTCTCCATCCTGTCCTCTAGGTCACTGGTTTGCAAACCTCAGTGTGCATCAGAGTTACCCAGACAGCTTATTCAAAATACAGATTCCTGGACCTTGCCTCACACCAGCCAAATCAAGGTTTTTCTGGGGGTGGGGCCAGAGACTGCACCTTTAAGAAGAACCCCAGGGTTGGGACATGAGGGGATGGAGGAGGGTGGTCAAAAAGTACAAGCTTCCAGGGACTTCCCTGGTGGCGCAGTGGTTAAGAATCCCCCCAGTGAAGGGGACACGGGTTCAATCCCTGGTCCGGGAAGATCCCACATGCCGCGGAGCAACTAAGCCTGTGCTCCACAACTACTGAGCCCACGTGCTACAACTACTGAAGCCTGCGCGCCTAGAGCCTGTGCTCTGTAGCAAGGGAAGCCACCGCAATGAGAAGCCCATGCACCACAACGAAGAGTAGCCCCCGCTCGCCGCAACTAGAGGAAGCCCACTCACAGCAACCAAGACCCAACACAGCCAAAAAAAAAAAAAGATTAAAAAGAAAGATTTTTAAAAAAGGTACAAGCTTCCAGTTATAAGATAAATAAGTCCTGGGGATGTAAATACAACATGACGACTGTAGTTAACACTGCCGTTCAGTGTATTTGAAAGTTGTTAAGAGAGTAGATCCTAAAAGTCTCATCACAAGAGAAAAAAACCTTCTTTTTGTATCTATATGAGATGATGGAGGTTAACTTATTTTAATCATTTCACAATATATGTAAGGTGTATATGCTGTACACCTTAAACTTATAGCAGTGCTATATGTCAATTATATGTCAATAAAACTAGGAGAAAATAAAAAGCATGAGCAGAAAAAATGCTTATTGTTGTCTGCCCCAGAAAAAAAAAAAAAAAGCCCCAGAAAAAAAAAAAACACCCCCAGGTGTTTGTGACACAGGTGGACTGTGGACCACACTGTAGGCGAATCATCTGGCAATGGCGAGCTCTCAGCCGGTCAGAACGCACAGCCTGAGGAGTGTCGGTTTGGTTGTGGGCAGCGTGGGTGGGGTTCCGACTCTGAGCCCTGGGCTTGGAGTCCTATCACTCACCTTTCTGCCCGTACAGATGAGTCAGGAGACGAAGAGTCCGTCTCACAAACCGACAAGACCGAGCTGCAGAACACCCTGCGGACGCTGTCCAGCAAAGTGGAGGACCTGAGCACATGCAACGACCTGATCGCCAAGCACGGCACGGCGCTGCAGCGCTCGCTTAGCGAGCTGGAGTCCCTGCGGCTGCCGGCCGAGAGCAACGAGAAGGTCAAACAGGTCAACGAGCGGGCCACACTCTTCAGGATAACGTCCAACGCCATGATCAACGTAAGCGCGTACATGTCTGCCTTGCTCTTTGCTTCTTTCCCTCTTTCCCTCTTTCCAAATGCTGGAAAATTGTAGCTGGTAAAGCATAGGACGTTAGGTCCTGCTTAATCGTTCAAGGGATTTGAGTTACATTTTTTTTGTTGCATGAAATGGAACAGGGTGCACAGATGGAATGACTTTCCCTCTCTGCTTGAATGGTCAGGAGGACGCTGCTCCAGCCCTGCGTCTGCCACCAGCAGGGCATCAGATGGTGATGTTAGTTGAGTCCCTTCACCTCTCTGGGTTGTGGTTCTATCTATCTATCTATTTATCTATCTATCTGTCTATCTATCTATCTATCTATCTGTCTATCTATCTATTTTTCTCTAACTTTATCTATTGGAACTAAAAGGTCTTCATGGACCGTTTCCACTTCCATGTTCTTTGAGATTTTGGTTGGAGTCTGACCCCTACTTTGCTAACGCACCCTGGCCTACAGTGTGGTAAGTGGGAGCTGGATTAAGTACTAGTGAGAACTTTGTAATCCTGGTTAGTCCCGTCTTTAGTCTTGGATTTGAGGGGTAATTCTGGGTGATAAGACAAAATATTCAACCTTGGGTACTTTTCTTTTCAAAAGAAGGGGCCAGTGCTTCTGCCCCCTTATGACTCCTAGCTCGGGTGCTGTCGTTGGTTTAGGGAATACTTTGGCTGCTTGCGTGCAGGGCTCCACATAAACCCAAAGTGCCACCGACGTTGGTGATGTGTGTCCGATACTGGGTCATAGGTATGGAATGAGTGCACAGTGTAAACGGCTCTCTTTCCTCTGCTGGTGACTGATCCTCACCTGGCAGGTTATGTTAGTCAGCTTCCACGTAGGAACACGGGAGGATAGTCCATAAGGCACGCGAGAAGATTACTCTTACTCTGTGAGAAAGGGCTTATGCAGGTGGTTGTTTTGTTTTTGTTTTTGTTTTCCCATCTAATTAAATGGGATGAACTTACTTCACTAGGGTCAGATCTTTCCTTGTTTGAGGAGTGATAATAAGGCATCTGCTTAGAACTAGTTGTGTTCACGTGGCTCTTACAGATTGAAGGTCTTTTCCTATGACCAAGGGAAAATTTGGTTTTTCGCATTTAAAACCCCTTTGTTTCTTTTCTTTCTTTTTTTTTTTTTTTGCGGTACGCGGGCCTCTCACTGCTGTGGCCTCTCCCGTTGCGGAGCACAGGCTCCGGACGCGCAGGCCCAGCGGCCATGGCTCACGGGCCCAGCCGCTCCGCGGCATGTGGGATCCTCCCGGACCGGGGCACGAACCCGCGTCCCCTGCATCGACAGGCGGACTCTCAACCGCTGCGCCACCGGGGAAGCCTCCCCTTTGTTTCTTAATAGAAGGTTGTAGTAACTTTTACTTTCGTGTCATTTTCTGAAGCGTTGAACACCCTTCAGTGCTCCGACTCCCACAAAGTAGAGGAGAGAAATTATTTTGTCCCCTTAAGGACTGCAGGCAGGTCAGTGTCTCCCAGCACCATTCTGCAGACCAGCACTGGCGCTTGTGTTTCTGATGTTTGGTCGTGTGCTCTCTTTCCAAACTCTCGTACTTCTTCGTGCCTGTGTGCCTGTTTTTCTGGTCCTCCTGTGATCAGGAAAGCCTCATAAAACATACAGGTCATTTAATCAATAGTAAATAAATATACTTTTTTTTTTTTTTTTTTTTTTTT
>NW_021145833.1:0-46284 GCF_002837175.3 Physeter macrocephalus | reverse complement strand
CAGGCTCAGCGGCCATGGCTCACGGGCCCAGCCGCTCCGCCGCATGTGGGATCTCCCCGGACCGGGGCACGAACCCGCGTCCCCTGCATCGGCAGGCAGACTCTCAACCACTGTGCCACCAGGGAAGCCCCAATAGTAAATAAATATACTTTTGAAATAGAACAGCTCAGGACACAACCATCTGTTACCTTTTATCCATGTCAGGTCAACACCCTGCTCCATGACAATTTTTTTCCTACTCTGATAGGAAAAATTTGCTAAATAAAACTCGTCTTGATTTAAAAATGTCTCATAAAACTGGAACTTTATTTTGGACTTTTCTCTTGAAAATATGCTTATCTTTGTTCCTGGCGACAGTTCTTTTTCCCTTAGTTCTAGGTATCCAGAGTTTGTGTCAGTTCTCATTCTGTTCTCCCTGGGTGCACTGTCTTTGCCCCTTTTATAGCCAGTTACTGCAGGAAATGCATTTTTTAGCGCTGTGTTGTTTCCTTTGTACCTTTTAGGGGATGATGGCAAGGCCTTAAAACTGACATGCTAGCACATCACATCTCTAAACAGGCAGTGTTATAGCAAAGGAAGAATGTACTCATTTCACTCAATTGCTTGCTTGCTTAGGATATAGCTTTTCTTATTATCAGAGTGAGTCTAAGCAGGGGAGTGCATTTGACACTGTTAGTGTATGCATTTGCTAATGCAGTGAACACCTATTGAGCACCTACTGTGCTCTAGGCACTGTGCTGGCGATATAAAACTGGCTGTGGTCCCTGCCCTCAGGGAGATTACTGTCCAGTGAGGGGCCAGAGAAGTGAACAGATCATTATGGAGTGTGCTGCATGCCAGGAGAGATGTGAGCACAGGCTGCTGTGCTGTAGTACCGTGGGAGTGTCTGGCTCAGACCAGGAGGATCTGAGAAGGTAACCCCTCAGATAAATTCTGAAAGACCCGAGAGAGTCTTCTTCTGAAAAAAAGGCAACAAAGAGTTTGGGGTCCTGAAGTCCACCTGCCCCAGTTAACCATCTCTGTAACCTGGGACACCCTAGTCCCTCGGTGACCCCAGTTCCTTTTCTGTAAATGGTGATGATCCTAGTAGCTGCTCTCAGGGTGTGGAGAGGCTTTTATTAGATAATGGATGGCGAGTGTTCAGTAAAGTGCCTGGCATATAATCTTCTCTCACTAACTTTGAGTTATGGCCCCTGTTCTTCAAAGGAAGTGAGGGAAGAGAGTTGATCCGGGTGTGGTGTGTGTGGATCCCTCCCTCTCTCCCAAAGTCTGGGAACCACTTGCAGTTGACTGTTAACCAAGCAAGGAAGTAGCTAGAGATAAGGCTGAAGAGGAGTTAAGTATGGGGGGTGGGGGGCTGGGTGCAGACCCTACTAAATGGGCTTGGTAGTAGTGGATTAGAAGAGGATAAGACCGATTTTGATGCAGGCTTAACTCTAATAGCTAACACCTTATTGAATGATTACTGTGAGCCTGGTCTAAGTGGTTTACATGTTAAGCAACAACTTTTGAGATAGCTACTGTTGTCATTCTTTGTTTACAGATGAGGAAGATGAGGCACCAAGAGGTTAAGTAACTTGCTAAAAATTCTGTAGTTAGATAGTAGGATGGAGCTGTGACAATTCCAGAGTATGTCCTCTGTACTGCTTCTGAGTGTGGAGGATGGAAAGAAATGTACAGATTCCAGAAATATCGAAGAAAAATCAGTAGGATTTGATCATTGGATGTGGGGAGGGAAGAAAACTAAGAATCAAGGATGCCTCTTAGTTTTCTGGCTTGGGCAGGTGGAAGGGCCCTGGAACTGTTCTTGGGGTGGTGATGCAGAGTCAGAAAGGGAACATGGTGAGTTCAATATGGGACCCACTGATTCTGAGATTACTTTGAGCCATTGAGTAGGCAATTGGAGAGTCTGGTCTGCAGCTCCCTGAGCGCAGAGCTGCAATTACTGATCTAGTAGGCATCAGCCCATAGGCAAAGGTTGAAACCATGGGAGTAGATGTTCTATTTACCTTTTAGTTTCTCTTTAACAGGGTATAGACTTTTTTTTTTTTTTTTTTTTTTTTTGCAGGGTATAGACTTTTAAGCTTACATTGCTCCCTTCCTTCATTTATTTATTAAGCAAACTGTATCAGGCTCCCACTACGTACAAAGCAGCTAAGTTAGGAGCTGGAGATAAGTATGTGAATAAGCTATAAATGGTGTCTTCAAGTGGCTCATAATCCATCAGGAGAGAAAGTCACGATACTGCTGTGGATGGTGTAAAACAGAAATATGTGCAAAGTGCTGTGTAAAATAGAGGAGAGACTGGCTACTTATGAGATGGGGGTTGGGGGGGGAGTGTCACAGAAGAAGTAACATTTGCCATAGATCTTAAAGAATGAAGAGGACTTGGCCAAGCAGAGAAAGGGGGTAGGAAGGCATTCTAGGCCAAGCAAATAGCACGTGCTCCGATGGGCAGGCCTGAAGGAAATCTGCATGTCTGAGAAAGGGCGAGCAGTTCAGGGTGGCTCCATGGCAGGGTGCAGGGGTGGGTCCAGCTGCCTGGGCAGGAGGATACAAGGGCCATTTATGTCCATAACCGGTAGTTAGGATTTGGTCCTAATGTCGATGGGGAGCCAGTGAAGGGACTAATATGGTCAGGTTTGTGTTTTGTCTCTAGATCTCTTCTTCGATTCCTCAGGTAGGCTTCTCATTTTTAAGATCAGTTATTATCTTAGTGACCAAAATAAAAACCAATTAAGTTTCCCCATATTTGGTTTAATTCACTGCAGACTCTCTGTTCTCAGTGTCTGAATTCCTCAGTTTTAGGTGACTTGAGTTTAGTTGAGAATGTATTGAAAGCAATACATGCTTATCCCATGCTTTTCCTCACCTTTTAGTCAATAGGTTTCTTCTTTGGAGCAGTTCACATAGCTGCCCTTTGTGATGTTGCACAAATACTTTGTCTAGGTTTGTTGCTCGCTTGGCATTTGTTTGGTCCTCATGACCAGGAAAATATGAAAGAACTGTGACAACCACATTCAATTTTTTTTTTCTGGAGTTGACCTTGATTGTATCATGGAGCTGGCTGTCCCTGATACTGTGGAATAACAGGGAAGGCCTTTCATTGTAATTTGCTAGTTCAGGTTCCCAGAATAAGGTTACTTACTGGGCTTACAGAGGCCTGAGGGGAATCTCTGACTAGCTGAGTTGAGGTGACCTGTACCGACTCTTTCTCCATACAGGCCTGCAGAGATTTCCTTGTGTTAGCCCAGACCCACAGTAAAAAGTGGCAGAAGTCCCTGCAGTATGAAAGGGACCAGCGTATCCGCCTGGAAGAGACCCTGGAGCAGCTAGCGAAGCAGCACAACCACCTGGAGAGAGCCTTCCGAGGAGCCGCGGTGCTGCCGGCAAACGCCGCTGGCAGTGCTGGTTCTGGCAAAGGTGAGCTGCTTGCTTGGCTCCTGGGCAGCCTGTTCTGATCCAAGCCACATGCTTTTCTGCAGCTGATAGAGAGAGCTCCAGATTCTCCAGAATCAGCGACTCATGTGAGATGGAATTCGAGCCCTTTATTTCTTCTGACTTCCCCATTGCTTTCTACCATTTGTTACTGTTTGTGGTTAATATTTGAAAGCTCCAGCTGTGCCAGGTTTTGATAAATGCAGCCAAAGGAAACAAATGTGGCTTTCCTCCTTGTAGGTCAGTGCTGCTCCGGCAAAGGAGACCTGAGTGATGAGGATGACGAGAATGAGTTCTTTGATGCCCCTGAAATCATCACCACGCCTGAAAATTTGGGCCACAAGTAAGTCATTCTTGATTCCCACCCCCCACAAAATGAGCATATCTGGCCATGGAAAGGTTAGAAATGTTTCAGTGGGAGTGTCATAGTTGTTTACTAAGATATGGACTCTTCCTTATGTAAGTGGAAGACTGTCAGCTTTTTTACATGAACAAGTTCTCCAGAGATGTCTATTCATACGTACTGTTTTCTGAGTGTCGTCGTTTGATCACTCCTCAATAAGTTTGTGCAGTGTCCTTAGCATTCTGCTTTGTAAAGACATGGTGAGGACCAAACTCTAGTTCTGATCTTTATGCTAATTCTCATACGCTTCCCATCTGTGTAGACGTACTGGCAGCAACATCAGCGGAGCCAGCAGTGACATCAGCCTTGATGAACAGGTAACTCTTATTTGGGAATTACCAAGACTGGGGGACTTAGGTGTCATTCCCAAGGATTTGCTTATAAAGTACTAAGAGAAACAGAAAATACTGATTTGATTTTTTTTTTTTTTTTTTAAGCATGGGGGAAGGGAAGCTTATAAATACTGGGTTTTCTGTTCTTTGTGGGTGATTGAATGGCTTTGTTTCTGCGCTTAGTACAAGCATCAGCTGGAAGAGACCAAGAAGGAAAAGAGAACGAGGATACCATACAAGCCAAACTATAGCCTCAATTTGTGGAGCATCATGAAGAACTGCATCGGAAAAGAACTCTCCAAGATCCCCATGCCGGTGAGGGTCTTGCACGACCAGGCTGTGCCCGGAAGGCCTCTCAGGCCCCGGTCAGAAGGGTGCTGCCGGCACAGCCTCCACCCACTCCTGTGGCAGTTTGTGGCATGGTCCTTGTTACCCTTACAGTCATAAACGATCCCTCAAAACTAGCTGCTTTAATTTTCGCTAGGGATCTGGTATGTTTCCAGATCACCTAGAATCAGATGCACTTGTTCAGTAACAGTTATTTATGAGCAAATTCCTATGCCAGATGTGCCGAGGACCTGCAGAGATAAATTCAGCATCGTTTCCGTTTTCAAGAAGCATGTAGTTCAAGAGACAGACATGAAAACAGGTAGAAAATACTCCTTTCTATGATGGGAAGTACTGTGCATACAGAGGTTTGGGGAGACAAAAGCAAAACCATTCATTCCAACCAGGAAGCTGTGGACCATCTACCTCCCTGGTGAAGGAGGTGTTTGGACTGACCTCCCTGCCTCCTGTCATGCCCTCCTCCAATCTGTCCACACTGTTTTAAAAAGGGATCTTTTTAATATTGCAAATGTAGTCATGTCATTCCTTAGCTTAGAATCCTTTACTAGCTCCTTACTGCTTTGAGAGTAGCCCCGATCCCTTAGTGGGCTTGATACTTCCTCCCCAAGGACAAGGCTCCACCCATACACATGCCGTGTTCTGGTCTTTGGGAGTTACCTTCAGGGACTCACCGGCATCTTCTTTTTTTTCCCCCCCTCAGGGCATTTGCACACACTGCTCTTTCTGCCCAAACTCTCATCAGCTTCCCACCCATCTATGCCACTTTTCTTTCGTCCTGGCTGATACCCTTTTTTTCAGGATTCGACTGTGGTGTCGTCTCTTTCAGCAGACCTTCACCCGTGCATCTGGTCAGGGTGAGCCGCCTCTTCCCTGTGTTCCAACAAGTGCCACTGTTTATTTCTGGGCAGTGGGTTTAACTTGCTGGTTCACTCCCCAAGAGTTTAATGACTGCCTAGCTGCCTGGGGTTGTATCAGTGTATCAGGTATAGGTTCAGTTTAAAGAATCCAAAATATGTTGGTTTAGACCAGGGGTCAGCAAACTGTGGCCCTGGGGCCAAATCTGGCTGCCATCTCTACGGCCTATAAGCTAAGCATAGTTTTTATGTTTTTAAATGGTTGAAAAATATCAAAAGGAGGATAATACTGTGTGATATGAAAATTATATACAATTTAGATGTTAGTGTCCATGACGTTTATTGGAACACAGTAAATGCTCATTCATTTACAGATTGTCTGTGGCGGCTTTCATCCTAGAACAGCAGTGTTGATTAGGTGTGACAGAGGCCATATGGCCCTTGAAGCCTAAATATTTACTATCTAACCTTTCACAGAAAAAGCTGGCCAACAAATATTAGCTTAACTCATTATCGCGTTGAAGTCCAGAAGTAGGTGGTCCAGGGCTGGTACGATACTCCACACTGTCATGACCAGGCTCCTTTCTGTCCTGTTGTTCTGCTGCCTGTGGCCTCAATTCCTAGGTGTTAAGTGTCTGCTCCAACTCGGGCCATCAGGATCGCATTCCAGTCAGCAGGAAGAGGGAAAGAGGAGAAGGGCATGTCCTGCCTTTTAAGGGTGCTTCCTGGAAATTTCATGGACCATTTTCCCTTCAATCTCTTTGGCCAGAACTTAGTTATATGGCCTCAGCTAGCTGGAGAGGAGACTAGAAATGAAGACTTCTTCTATTCTTGGTGGCATGACCTAGTTAAAAATTGGGGATTCAACTACTTGTAGCAGAAGGGAAGAATGGAGAGTGGGGGATGGCTGCAGGCTCTGCCCATAGCTGCTTGCACGGCATACAGACAGCATTCTCCTAGCCTCTTGGGGCTGATGGACCAGTGAGTGTTTTCTGCCTCTCCATAGACTGTTCTTCATGGGCAGAGACTGGTCTTTATATCCTTGATGCTTAGCCAGTGCCTGGCACATGTATATCATTCAGCAAATGTTAAAGTAATTAGTTAACTGAGTCTTGGAAAACAAATAGATTTGTACGTAAGTGCATAGGATTTCTGTTAGAAAAATGTTGATCTCCAGACAGGAAGAGGCCATGAGTAAGCACACTGGAGAAGCATAAAATAAGTGGTTGACTAGGGGCCTGAAAAGAAGCCCCGCTTCTTTGCCTAGTGCCTTGAAGGAAGTGGTGGAGAGGTAGGCTGGAAAGGCAAGTCATTGCAGCCTCAGAAATGCAGTTCCTGCTTAGAGATAGGTTCTGAGTCCAGGTGACCTCTGTGTCCTACTTTACCATCAGTTCCTTGTTGACATTGTTACAAGGAATGTGCAGTCCTGTACCTGTTGGCCTGTGGATCTAGTCCTCACCCTTCCCCTGCTCTGTGCTGTGTCACAGGAAAGCTGATCCCTCCAAGCTGTGTTTCTCAGGCTTCCACGTCTGCTGGCTCTGGCTGGGCTCCACCAGTGCAAGGCACCAGAAGGAGTTTGGAGCGGGAGGAAGGGAGAAACCCCAGGGTTCTCCCCGCCCCGGCTGCATTCTCTTGGGCAGTGCCCTGGCAGCAGCTGTGTGGCTCTGGTTTCCACTGGACAGGCCCCCCTGAGGTCTTAGCTTCTGCGCACGCCTCCGGCCTCTGTGCTGCAGTAATACCACGGCTGCTCTTTGTTCCTCCTGCCTGCCGGCAGTTACGGCTTCCTGCTGCTGCTGCTAAGGTCTAGGCTGTCATCTTAGGCTGCCCAGCTCTCCATCAGCCATATAACCGATGCCCGGCTTTTTTCCGCTGTAAATTCTCAGATTCGTTTGTTTCCCTGTTAGCCCTCTGAGGGATAAAATGACCAGTATAAAAAGCTTGGCACTTTCAGAGAAACTGTGGTTCCCGGAACAGCTGTTGGGGGGCAGGGCTGTGTGTGTGTGTGTGTGTGTGACAAGCGGCGATGGGCTAAGTAAGGGTATACTGATTCTAGGCCCAGGTGGTGCTCATCTGTCCTGTAGCCACCAGCGGAGCACATCACCTGTCCCATTTTCCTCGAAATGTCTGGAAATGTTACTGCACGTTGCCTGCAGTTCCGCCACGGAGAGATTTTGTTGGCATAGTTAATAAGTACCGTCTTTTACAAAGACACTTGAGGATTTGAGTTCTGTCCAGCTGTTTCCCCTCGGTGTGCATTTTTCTTATCATAGTGCTTTTCTCCGTGCGGACGGCATGGCTTTGGAGCGTGGTGCACTGTTTTTAGTTGAGGCAGGGTAGATCCTACTTCCCCGTTGGGAAATTTTCACAGAAAAATGCTTAGTATATTTCTCAGAAAAAGCAGGCTCTAGTATATTATTATTATTTTTAATGTATAAATGCAGAGAAACAAATATGAAACCATTAATAGTGGTTATCTTTGGGTGATGGTATTTCAAGTAGATGTTTTCCTTTATACTTTGTTTTCCAAAGTTTGTTATAGTGGAAATTACAAGATGTTTCATAGTTGGGAGGACAGTAAGCATTAAGGTAGTATGTGACTCAGAGATTGGGGGTAGGAGGTTGGATAAAAATGCAGAAAAAGAAAAAGAGGTAGGACTGTAGGAAAGAAAAGTGTGGTTTTTGTTTGTTTTATTAACTGAAATTTTGCCTTAGGTCAGCTCCATTCAATACAAAGGACATTTTTTTCTTCCTTCCTCTCTTCTTTGCACTCAACTCAGGCTAGTGATACTCAGGCTTATTTAGCTGTATTGCTGGTTAAATAAGCTTTATGGACTAGCCTGGGAACCTAACCTCTTTTTATAGTAATTTTTTAAAGTAGTAAAGTCATCATGAATTCCAGACAGTCAACTTAGAAGCTAATTCTTTGGGGGATGAGGGGACAATGTCTCTTTTGTTCACTTCTCTATACCCGCTGAGTTGTATAGGGTCTGGCACACACGAGGGCTCAACAAATATTTGTGGCATGCATGGACATCTTCTGCCTGACAGAGGTACACGGACACACACTTGCTTCATCCTGTAGCCGCAGGATGCCCTAAGTGCCCTAAGTTGGCTCTAAAACTTGAAAGGTAGAAGCACTCAGAGCCCTCTCTTAGCCCCCAGCATGAATACTCCAGGTGCAGAGGCACAACTGTCCAGCCTCAGAGAAGAAAGCAGGATCCTGGCCTGGTGTAGAACTGAACTGAGACTCAGCGATGGTCTAGTCTGGGAGTGGAAGCTCTAACTACTGCAATGTTTTTTCCACTAGTCAGGACACGACTGCACTTAGAATTTACTGCCCTTTCTCTCCTCCCTCAAAAATGTTAAATACCTGACTTCTTCTCTGCGTATACTTGTGCTGAAGTCCATTTCCCCTTTTATTCATTCAATACCTATTTGATGACAGTTTCTCATGGGCCAAGCATCAGTGGCTCTTGGATATGCAGTGGTAAGCCGAAGAGGCACGGTTCCCATCTCAGAGTGCTTCCAGTTAGTGAAATAAATGAAAATGGAGATTTCCACCACTCATTGACATGAACAGTTGACCAAGGAGAATGGGCCGCTTTCAGGCTAGATCTTGGAGCTGCTCTACTGAGCAAAGGCCTCTTCTCTTGCCAGTGATTTGTTTTATCGTATTGACGTCTCGATATGTGTCTCCCTCCGACTGCAAAAAGAAAAAAAAAAAAGGAAGAAAGAAATTGTCTCATTGGGATGTGTGGACAAAGTTTTTATATCTGCTCTTTTCCTGACAGGTAAACTTTAATGAGCCCTTATCCATGCTTCAGCGCCTTACGGAAGATCTGGAATACCATGAGCTGTTAGACCGAGCTGCAAAGTGTGAGAACTCTCTAGAACAGCTCTGTTATGTTGCAGCTTTCACCGTGTCCTCCTACTCCACTACTGTCTTCCGTACCAGCAAGCCATTCAACCCACTCCTTGGGGAGACCTTTGAGCTAGACCGATTAGAGGAGAATGGGTACCGATCCCTCTGTGAGCAGGTAAAGGAGCCTCAGGACTGTGACGCGTTTCCTTTTTGAAGAAAGGGATGATTTTTTTGGTTGATACCCCTGGGTGTTAACGTTTGCAGAAATTCCAGACGCCGTCATCCCAAACTGCCTTCTTTTCCTTCAGGACTTCCAACACTGGAGGCCCTGGTATTCATCTACTCCTATGGGTGTAAACATGTCAAGTGTGAATTTGGGGGGCTTATCACCGGTTAATAGGCAGTGTCTTTCTTTTATCCTTTCTTCCTTTTAATTTGAACCACTGATTTCTTCAAGGTGAGTCATCATCCCCCTGCGGCTGCACACCACGCTGAGTCCAAAAATGGCTGGACGTTGCGTCAGGAAATCAAAATCACCAGCAAGTTTCGAGGCAAATACCTCTCCATTATGCCCCTTGGTAAGGCCGCCATCTTTGTAAGAATTTGTGCTCCAGGAAGGAAAGCTTTTCTGGCAGGATGGAGGAGGTTACTGGTTCAGTAGTCAGGAGCCTGGAGGTCTGATTCAGGCACTGAACCTTGTGAGCTAGCTTTGTGCAGGTCATTTAACTTCTCAGCTGCTGGGGGTGGGGCGGTGTGTGTGAGACTCTTTAAGGACCCATCCGGTCATAAGTTCTTTGTCTTCTTAGCTATGTTTAATGCATCTTTAAGTACTATTTTAGAATACACATTTTAGCATGCATTTTTAAAATTCTATCTTTTAGTTGGTGTTGTTTACCCCATTACCCTAGCAATCAGATTCTCTCTGTAGATCAGAACTCTTGTGACTGCAAGGTTAGGTTTCCTGGGTAGCCCCTCCTCCTCCTCCTCTGCTTTCTCCCCTCTCTCTTCCTCCACTGGAGGGGTTAGGTATCATTTATGTAACAGCTGAACTCCAGGTAAAATGAAACTTTATTTTAAAAGACCTTATTGGATTACAAGTTAATTTTGCACCAAGATCAGAAAGATCAGGCCTGGGAATAGGAATCCTAGTATGCAGTGTTTGTGTGTCTGTACTTTAGGGGAAATGAGATTATTCAGAAAGGGTAGTAGATTCTTGATGATCTTTTGAACTAGAGCCAGCCACATTTGGCCATGTGTGTACTGAAGAGTGAATGTTGGTCTGCAGAAAAAGAAACACAAAGCAGGTAGACAGAAAGCAAGTGGCTCCCTAGAGACAGAGCTGATAGTAACTGCCTGAGCTCTCGATGGCTTTCCATTTCCTGGTTCTAGTCTTTCATGTGGCAGAGCTGCAGTGCTGGGTTATTGCGGTACAGTCTTCTGCTTTAATAAATCCCCCTTTCTCTCAGAAACACACAATGTAGCAGGTACAGTGCAAACTAGAAATCAGCCAGAAAAAAATCCAGGGATGGGGGGCTTCCCTGGTGGCGCAGTGGTTGGGAGTCCGCCTGCCGATGCAAGGGACACGGGTTCATGCCCCGGTCCGGGAAGATCCCACATGCCGCGGAGCGGCTGGGCCCGTGAGCCATGGTCGCTGAGCCTGCGCGTCCGGAGCCTGTGCTCCGCGGCGGGAGAGGCCACAGCAGTGAGAGGCCCGCGTGCCGCAAAAAAAAAAAAAAAAAAAAAAAAAAAATCCAGGGATGTTCGTAACATATTAAAAGACAAGAAACTGAAATGTTAACTCTTTTGCTTCATGGTTACTATGCAAGAGGCCCTTAGATGAAAAGGAGGCGAAGTGATTTTGGTCTTGATCTTTACTGAGAACCTTTGAAAAGGTTCTAATTGCTTAACTCTCTTTGAAGCTGATAGCTTCCGAAGCGTGTTAGGTTAAGAGTAGTAAACACCTGAGATGTTCACACCTAATCTGCAGAACCAGGGTGTCAGTGGTCGTATTGCAGTATAACTTTCATCCATGGAGAAGAGTTTCAGAGGCCCCCTGAGGATTGCTAAAGGGATGGGTTATATGTATTTAATTCTAAGGAAGGTTATATACATTTTAAAAATGGCAGTAAACCTAAATTACCAGCGACGTGCTGTACATTTTCTCTGTAATTTTGACTAATCTAGAATTCTTTGAGGGGTAAATAACTATAGGAACATGATATAAGTGGCAGATCTAATTTTTTAGAGTTAAAAAAATCTTTGATAGGATTTCATTCCTTTGGTTGTTTAAGGATTCATCAGGATGTATTATCTTAAGTCACCCCAGCTATTAGATACTGAGTATATCTGCCACGTACTAGGTATGGTTCTAAGGTGCTCGGGAAATGTAAGTGAACAAAACAAAGATCCCAGCCTTTGTAGGGAGATTGAACAAGAATTGACATAGTGGGACTTCCCAGGTGGTGCAGTGGTTAAGAATCCGCCTGCTAATGCAGGGGACATGGGTTCGATCCATTTTCAGTGGTGTTCAACTCTCAGAGGGTAAATTGTTAAGCCAAGAGATGTCATTGAAGAAAGACAAATGGACAGGGGTGTGAGTGAGTAGGCAGATGGATGGTTTTTTGAGGTGGTGGAAGGTAGTCTGAGTCTTCCAGTAAAATAGACTGAAAAGGTTAGAGTTCTTGCAATCTGGAAAAAAGAATGCTTCTAGGAAATGTAATTGAAGTTTGCAAAATTATGAAGACTGCGGTGGAGGATAAATATGAGTTTGCTCATCCACTCATGGAATTGGGTGGTAGCTTCAAGTTTAAAGAGATACATTTAAATAGAGGATTATTTTATAGTTTGGAGTTCTCTAACCCAAGAAGAATCACAATTTGATATTATGAATGAAACAACCACTCAGCCTGTTGATCTCTGTGTCAGTGACACTGCTGGGCTCCAGGCACCTTGAATTTGCCCCAGCAGCACTTTAGTCAGAAAGTCCTCCTTATATATTTTATCCGTTTTTCCAATTTCTACTTTTTGATTAGAGTGATTAATCCATTTATATTTATTATAATTACTGATTAGTTAGGATTTACATCTGCCATTTTGGTATTTTGTTTCTGTACATCTTATGTCCTTTTTTGTTCCTCCTCTACTCCTCCGTTAGTTCCTTCTTTTATGTTGAATAGATATTTTTCTAGTTTACCATTTTAATTCGCTTGTTATTTCTTTTACTGTATTTTTTAAAGGTATTTGTGTGGTGGTTATCCTGGGTATTAAAATTAACACCTTCTAATAATCTAGTTCAGATTAATACCAGCTGAATTTCAACAGGATATAAAAACTTTGCACTTATATGGATCTATTACCTTTTCCCTCCTTTGTGCTTTTATTTTCATACAAACTATTTTTCTACATTATAATTCCATCAACAATGTTTCTTAACTGTTGCTTTATGTGGTTGTCTTTTACATCATATAGGAGAAAAAAGTTATAAGCAAAAAGTACATTTATGCTGTCTTTTATATAGTTTAATTGCTGTTACCTTTACTGGTCTCTTAATTTCTTAAGGTAGATTTAAGTTACTGCCTAGTGTCCTTTCATTTCAGCCTGAAGGACTTCCTTTAGCATTTCTTGAAGAGCAGATCTGCTAGCTAGGAATTCTTTCAGTTTTTGTTTTTCTGGGAATGTCTTAGTTCTCCTTGTTTATGAAGGATAATGTTGCTGGACATAGAATTCTGGGTTTGATGGTCTTTTACTTTCAGCATTTTGAATACATCATCCGACTGCCTTCTGGCCTTGATGGTTTCTGAGGATCACTTGTGTATGATGCATCACTTCTCTCTTACTGCTTTCAGGATTCTCTGTTTGTCTTTGTCTTTCTAGTTTGATTATGATCGGTTTCAGTGTGGTGCTCTTTGAGTCGATCCTACTTGGCATTCATTGGACTTCTTGGAAGTAGAGATTAGTGTTTTTCATCAAATCTGGGGAATTTGGGGCCATTATTTCTTCAAGTGCTCCAACTGTTATCACCACCTCTGGCAGCTGTTGTGTTAAATAATTGCCACGGATTGTTTTGATAATTGCCCCAGGAAAAAGGCTGAGGTGAGCGGGTGCTGAATCAGATCAAATAAAGATAAGCCCAGCGAGTGGGAGTTTACAGGGGGCCCCCAGATAGGTCAGATAATGACAGTACTTTGGAGCTGGGCTTTGGGAGCTTCACACTGTTCTACTCCCTCCAGTGTTTGCTAGACTGCTTGCTGGTTTTCACGGCTACCATGACGGTGAGGCTACCAGTTTTCAAGGCTACTGCTGAGCTGGGGAGAGAAGGATAGGAATGGGGCAAGTTAAAATGCCACAAAGCTCATTTTGCTTACTGAGATTCAGCCATTTTTCTTGAATAAATGTTTCTTGGAGTATTGTAAGCCTTTGGTTAATTTCCAGAGTTATGAAAAAGTTGATTCTGATCACTTCTGTTAGTGTGTTCTTGTTGATTTTACTGGGGAGCTGATACATGGAAGTTCTTACTCTACCATTCTGCACGTGGCTGTCTTCCCCTTTATACATTTTAAATGGCTCAGTTTTGGGATCTTTAACTTATTGTCAAGTTTTCAACACACAAATAATATGTAAACGAAGGTAGTCATGGGGTGTTCTTTATTTTTCCACTATCCCGGTGAACTGGAATGGACACTGCAGAACAACAGGTACATCATCAGGGTGGGATACAGGGTTATGGTATTGGACTGTACACATGTTCTGCTCTTATTTTGAACTTCAGCTCTAGCTGTCACTAGCTCTGTGACCTTGGGAAAATTATTTGACCTCTCTAAGCTCAGAGTCTTCATTTGGTAAAATGAGGATGTGGTAGGTTGAATAATGCCCCCCGCCCCCAAATAATATCCACATCCTAATCTCTGGAACCTATGAATTTATCACTTTACACGGTGAAAGGCACTTTGGACGTGTGGTTAAGGATCTGGAGATGGGGAGATAATCCTGGATTGTTCTGTGGGCCTAATGTAATCAACAAGGGTATTTATAAGCGGGAGGCCGGAGGTTCAGAGTCAGTGACAACAGAAGCAAGAGGTTTGAGTGATGCTAGGAAGGGTCCACAAACCAAAGAATGCAGGTGGCTGTAGTAGCTGGAAAAAGCAAGAAAATGGATTCTCCCCTTGAGCCTTCAGAAGGAACACACACCTGCTGACACCTTGATTTTAGACTTCTGACTTCTAGAACTGTAAGAGAATAAGTTGTGTTATTTTTTTTTAATTTATTTATTATTTGTTTGTCTTGGGCTGCATTGGGTCCTCATTGCTGCGTGCGGGCTTTCTGTAGTTGCGGCGAGCGGGTGCTACTCTTCGTTGCAGTGCGAGGGCTTCTCATTGCGGTGGCTTCTCTTGCTGTGGGGCACGGGCTCTAGGCACACGGGGTTCAGTACTTGTGGCACGCAGGCTCAGTAGTTGCGGCTCGCGGGCTGTAGAGCGCAGGCTCAGTAGTTGTGGCGCACGGCCTTAGTTGCTCCACGGCGTGTGGGATCTTCCTGGACCAGGGCTCGCACCCATGTCCCCTGCATTGGCAGGCGGATTCTTAACCACTGCGCCACCAGAGAAGTCCCAAATTGTGTTATTTTAAGCCACAAGGTTTGTCATAGCTGGTTTCAGCAGCAGTAGGATACAGATGTAGCCTGCAGCTAAGGTATCAACAAATATATGAGTGCCCACTGTATGCTGGCAACTATTCTAGTTGGGTACATAATGGTGAACAAAAGCTACTTTGCCCTCATTTAGCTTGCATTCTGAAGTAGACACAAAAGTAAATGAAACAAGTACTTTGATTTTATATAGTGGTGGTTCAGTGAAGAAAATAGAGTAAGCGGAGATGGGGTGAATGACGGAGGAAGGAGAGTGTTGTGTGTTCCCTTCTAGCGGAGTCAGGAACTTCTCTGAAAAGGTTACATTTGAGCAGAGACCTGAGAACAAAAAGAAACAAAACCAGAAGGTGACTGGCAGAGAGAACCCCAAAGATAAGGGCCCTGGGTATGGAGCAAGCATAGCACGCATGAGAAACAGCAAGCCCACAGCAGCTGCTTCAGAGTGAGGAGGGGGACGCGGTGGATGAGACCAGAGGGTAGGCGGGGGCCTGCTCTTGTCGCGTCTTGCGCACCGTGGAAAGGAGTTGAGTTTTATTCTAACTACAGTGGGGAGTAATGGAGAGATTTTATGGTGTGGAAAGTTGATATGACATGTTTTAAACAGATCATTTTGACTAGAGACTTGAAGGGGGCCAGAGTGGAAGCTGGGAGGCCGCAAAGAGGTTCGGGCAAGAGCTGCTGGTGGCTTAGACTGCAGTGGTGAAGAACAAGCGATTTAGGCCATAATTAGGCAGAGCAAATGTTTTTGAAGATGGCTGTGAAGAGTAAGTGAGTGAGGAGAGCCTAGCACGGTGCCTGGTACACAGCAGGTGTTCTCAGCAGAGCTGCCATTGCTACTGTCAGTGTCGGTGTCACCATTGTTATCCTCATCAGCGTGACTGCTGCTGCAGCCACCAGGGCTACTTTAACCTTTTTGTACAAGAAAGACACGCCTCAGCCACGTTTAGTGTTCGTGTCATTAGTGGTTACAGAGGGAGCGTAGAGTTATACCGTTACTGGAATTAAGTGTATTATTTAATGTATATATCTTCTGAGATTTTTTGATGATTTTGAACGTCCACTCACCTCTGTTGAAGCCGCTGAGTTTGGTTTGGTATTCATTTGAGAGTCTAGGAGCAGGAGGAGACCTGACGTACTGAGTGCTGTAAAGGGTACAAGTCAGGACCAGCCCCATGGAGAGACCCACAGCAGAGGGTGTGGGGGGATCCTGGACGCGAGTTTCCACGCCCTCTCCCCATGAAATCAGGGCCCAGCAACTTCCTGGCACATTGAGGTGTTTAACATCCTAGAAGCTCCACCAGGCTTCCTTGTCCAGAGATTTTATTGGGGTTTCATCGTGTGGGCAGGGCACAGTTGATCAAATCCTTGGCCACGTGACTGAACTCAATATCCCGGCCTCCTTCCCTCCCTGGACGGAAGGAAATATCGTTCCCAGGAGGTCAGGAGGCCAGGTCTAGCCCATATCAGGTGACCCGCAGCCGCTGCTCTCTAATGACATGGTGGGTCTTTCTGGCCCACCCTCGTCCTAAGTCATCTTGTTGGCATAAGCTATCTCGGGGCCCACCCGAGGCACCTCATTGGCATATATCACCAGGGCCCTCATGAGTAACAAAGACACTACTGTCACTTGGGAAATTGCAAGGGTTTAGAGGTTGGACAAAGACCAGACAAATTCTTTATTATACAACACATGCTCACACATCTAATGAGTGGTGGAGCCGCCAGTACCCCTGCTCTACCCACTACTCCCTTTTTTTTTTTACTATTAAGGCCCATAGGTAGACAAGTGGTTTGCTTAAAGTCACACAGCTAGTTACTCACAGTAGGGCTTGTCCCCAGTACTGACTTCCAATGTGTGCTCTTTTCCATAATGCCGCTTTATTTTTTCATGCTGGGGCAGATGTGACCTGTTCCTGTAAATTTTGCAGCTAGTATGGCAGGTGCAGTTAATGAAATATTGGGGTTTTTGCTTTCATTTTTATTTCTACATTTGCAGAATACTACTTCCCAGCTAAGCTGTATCAGCTGTCAGTGTTTGTCCTCATTAGTTATATTTTATTCATAAATTTTAAAATCACATGAAAAATTCAATCAGTGCTTCCAATATCTATAAAGGTTATAAGTCCTTTTTGACTTGTTGTTTTCTTTTTAAAAGTAAGAAATATTGATAAAATAAAATCCATCATTATTTCTAGCCAGCGTGGTGCTATTTTTCTAATGTTTGGCTTAATTTGCCTACCACTCTCTGCTTCTAGGTAGCATCCACTGTATCTTCCACGCAACTGGGCACCACTACACTTGGAAAAAAGTTACCACGACAGTGCACAACATTATCGTGGGCAAACTGTGGATCGATCAGGTGAGTAAAGGGACTCAACATGCTTCTGAAGTTCAGAAGAATACCTTCCTACGTCCATCTTTGTAGTATTTAGGACACGTGAGCTGGCCCCCGACTGCTGTTACTGGTTTATCGCTTTTGCCTGAGGAATTTCTCTCAGGCAGTAATCCCACCCGCAAACTCCCCGAGTTTCTGTACCACAAACTATTACCTATAAATGACCAAGTTACAACATTCATTCAGTGACTACTCTACTAGGGCTGTGTTAGGTACTATGAAGAATACAGGAAAGTAATAAACATGGCTCCCATCCTTCTTCCTTTCATTATTCATCACACATTTGTTGCCAGGCTGAGTGCTAGGTCTTGGGAGTACAAAGTCATATGAGGCATTGTCCTGCCGAGAGTTATTTTATCATTGGAGATACATGACAGATATGTGTAGGATGAAAAGTATTTGACAAAATAGACTAGTGTAAGAGCTCTACCAAAATACTATCTAGGGGCTTCCCTGGTGGCACAGTGGTTAAGAATCCACCTGCTGATGCAGGGGACACGGGTTCAAGCCCTGGTCCAGGAAGATCCCACATGCCGCGGATTAGCTAAGCCCGTGCGCCATAACTACTGAGCCTGCGCTCTAGAGCCCTCGAGCCACAACTGCTGAGCCTGTGTGCCACAGTTACTGAAGCCCGCGTGCCTAGAGCCCATGCTCTGCAACAAGAGAAGCCACTGCAATGAGAAGCCCGCGCACCACAACGAAGAGTAGCCCCCGCTCGCCGCAACTAGGGAAAGCCCGCACTTAGCAACGAAGACCCAACGCAGCCATAAATAAACAAACAAACAAACAAACTGTCAAACTGTCTAATTCATTGTCAATTTGCTTTTAAGACAGTGGTTGCAGTTAATTCAGTAAAGAGAGGGGATACTGTCTGAGCAGTCAGGAAAGGCTTCACGGTAGATGTGGGAATGAAGCTGAGTCTTGAAGAGCTTTTTGGGATTTGCAAGATAGGAAGGAGGAGAAAATGCAATGAATAAAGTGTAGAAAGGCCCACCATATGTAGGCTTGAAACGGTGAGCAGAATACTTTAAGCACAGAGTTCATGAAGGGTACGAGTGGAGGATTGGTTTGGGAAGGTAAATTATTATGTGAATATCAGTGTGTGTGCTGAAGGTCGAATTATGCCACTGAACATGTGACACAGTTTTTTTTAAAAAAGGTCACTTGGCCTTGATTCCAACCTGGCGTACCAAGATTACAAAGGGATTCCACAGCATCTCAAGGTTGGCTAAGACCTGAATCTTAAGTACAGGAAAGCGAGAATGTAAGATTGAAAAGAATTGTGAGGCATGGGGCTTAGCATATATTCAAGTCATCCAGTCTTAATAAAACCAATCCATGATTCTTTTCTTTTTATAGTCTGGCGAAATTGATATTGTGAATCACAAGACAGGAGACAAGTGCAATCTTAAATTTGTTCCTTACAGCTACTTCTCTCGGGATGTAGCAAGAAAGGTAAGAGAAGTTGAAACTAAAATGTTTTTCACTTAGTGTGTATCCCATAGAAAGTCTGCTCCTTTGGAGCTGGTGTAGATGGTTGGTGTGTGTTCATAAAAAAGGAGAAAGTCAGCAAAAGACAACAAGTTAGAATCTTAAATTTGTTCCTTACAGCTACTTCTCTCGGGATGTAGCAAGAAAGGTAAGAGAAGTTGAAATTAAAATGTTTTTCACTTAGTGTGTATCCCATAGAAAGTCTGCTCCTTTGGAGCTGGTGTAGATGGTTGGTGTGTGTTCTGGTTGGTGTGTGTTCATAAAAAAGGAGAAAGTCAGCAAAAGACAACAAGTTAGAGAGTAAAAGTCAAGAGCAATGAGGGATTGGCATTTCCTGGTGGTCCAGTGGTTAGGGTGCTTTCAACTGCCACGGGCCCGGGTTCGATCCCTGGTCGGGGAACTAAGATTCTGCAAGCTGCGCAGGCGTGGCCAGAAAAAAAAAGAGCAATGAGATTTGAAAATGGGAAACAAGGAAGGATGAAGGAAAGGGTTACAGGAAGAAGGCATGGGTAGTTTGAGCCCTGTGAAGTCTGAGTGAGAGTTCTGGTACCACTGCAATGGAATTGTGCCGTGAGTTTTGATGGGAGAGTGAAGAAATCTGTTTGTGGCTCTCTCTGATTTCTGGAGAGAAGAATAGAACATAATTCTGAGCATAGTCAGATCCTTTTCCTACATATATCATTACAACAAAAATCCGTACAACAAAATGGTAATGAAACCTCCGACTCTTGACTCCGTTATTTTAAGCAGCTCAAGAAAACATAACAAAATAATTTGAATGGCTCCATGGAGTTTGTCATAACAGGATTTAACCAGTATTTACCCTAGGACTTCGGTTTCCAGAGTAGTCAGGTAAGCTAACACAGCGAATGCCGTACTCCGGAGCCCTGCTCTCCCTCTTTGTAGGTGACAGGGGAAGTGACAGATCCATCAGGAAAAGTTCACTTTGCCCTTCTGGGGACGTGGGATGAGAAAATGGAGTGTTTCAAAGTACAGCCAGTCATCGGGGAAAATGGGGGTGACGCCCGGCAGCGAGGCCACGAAGCAGAGGAAAGCAGGGTCATGCTGTGGAAGCGGAATCCTCTACCGTGAGTACCAGTGTGGGTCCCGCCCGGGTCCTGCTGTGACTCAGCCTTGGAGCAGTGTTGTGGCATTTCTGCCTTCCTTCCCACTTAATTCTGTGAGGGACTGAGCGCGGGATATTGGAACCTGGACAGATGACCAGAAGGTTGTCCCTGCGTGGTTGGGTTGTAGCGTGCCGTGTCCCAGGAAAGTTCAAACTATTCAAACCACGCCTGCCAAAAACATTTGGTGTTTCCTAAAGGTCCTTTGGATTGTGATTCAGAAGGGTGTTTTTCTATAATTTAGAGTAAAACTATTCAGAAGTGGCTAGAGGAGAAAGATGCCTACCCCCTGTGGCCCAAAGGCCTGGCAGCAGTATAAAGGTCCCTGAGATAATGTGCAGGACTTGGAAATAAATTAAGATGGAGGCCATTTGTGTCCTGTCATTATTTAGTACGTTCAGTCCTCCGTAATCGCCAAGATTATCCCAGAAAGAGGCTAAAAAGAAAGCAAAGGAAACAGGAAGAAGGAAGTTTTATTTAGTAGAATGTTTCATCCTTCCTAATTTCACCTGGGCATAGCACAGGCCCAGAAAACTATCCAGTTGGGTGATCCTGGGGAGGGGATGGGGAATGGTCCAGTCGGGTCTCTTAATTAGGTGAACCTGATGTGGTCCTAGAGTCTTTCCATCGGTAGAGCAGCCTGGGTGATGTAGCCCTTGTAGTGAACTTAGTTGGTGCTCTTTAACTAACAAGGGTCTCAGCTCCGGCATCACCCTTCCTCTTTGTCACCCTTTACTTTTAGGAAGAACGCAGAGAACATGTACTACTTCTCAGAGCTGGCTCTAACTCTCAATGCCTGGGAAGCTGGCACCGCCCCCACAGACAGCCGGTTACGGCCCGACCAGAGACTGATGGAGAACGGGCGCTGGGATGAGGCGAACGCTGAGAAGCAGCGCCTGGAGGAAAAGCAGAGACTTTCCAGAAAGAAGCGAGAAGCCGACGCTGTGAAAGCCACGGAGGACGGTAGCGGACGCCTTCCACTCTGCTTCCCAGTCCCGATGCGTGGCCAATGCCCGTGTGTTTTCGGCTCTAATTCTGTTTTTCTTTACCCTCTTTCCCTCTTAGGCACGCCCTACGATCCCTACAAGGCTCTGTGGTTCGAACGGAAGAAGGACCCCGTTACCAAGGAGCTAGCCCATGTTTATAGGGGAGCGTACTGGGAGTGTAAGGAGAGACAGGACTGGAGCTCGTGCCCGGACATTTTCTGAACCAGCCCTGACAAGAGGAGGAGGAGCCAAAGGAGAAGAGGACAGAGGATGCACGGGAAAGCTGGCAGTCGTGACTCTCTTACCGAGAGCTTTCCTCAAGTTTGTCTGTCTTAACCAATCATTTTTTCCAAATCAATCACCAGAAGCAGACACCGTGGGTGGTGATTGGCTGGTTGCCTTAGCGGATTGAAACTGAAATCGACATTCTAGATACTGTGTGTGTGAGGGAGAGGCGTCCTGGCTGAGTGTTAGTGTCATCCCACTTCTGCAGCATCACGTGCTCTTGACTCTTCCTCTCCCTCTCTGCCCCGGTTGAGATGCTGTCCCTCCCCCTCCCCCTACAGAGCCTGCCCAGCCAAGACCTGCGGAGGAGGAGGATGCGGGGCGTTCCGGTGCTGTTCAGAGCGAGAGCTGATTTTAGAGGTTCCCTTTAAAAACAAACACGTAAGACTCACCAACAGAGGCATCGTGAATGCTCGTGGTGGAGCTTAGGCTGGTGGAGCTTAGGCGTGACGTTATGAAGTGTTCACAGATGGGGTCAATTTAACGGGGTGTCCGTGTGGAGAAAACCGCGGCACTGGAACACTTGCGAGAGGGACTGTTTTGCAAGGCCGGGACGTTCAGAGTTAAATTCTTGGAAGTTTCGATCTTCACTCGCGTAAAACACCCTGCTGCTGTTCTCCATCTCCTTTGACAGCAACCAGGGCCACTTGGGTGGTCGGTAGGAGGCTTGCATTATCCTCGAAAAGGGGTTTTACGGACTCGCTCAGGCGGAGAACTTCTGAGAACACGAGGCAGGATGGAAGAAGACTGCTGGCCACTGTTGCTTTCCCGTTCTCTCTTCTCCCTCCGCACAATACTGATTCGGGTTTGTGCCCTGTGGAGCAAAGCATTACCTGTCCCGTTCTGATACACTTCAGAATCTGAGAGAAGGAGTTTATCTGGAATAAGTTTTCACCATCTCTCAAGCCCCATGGACTGGAGCCACCTCTGGAATAATGCGTTAAGTATCTGTATATTATATATATGTAGAGAAAAATCTAATTCTTTTTTGGTTTGATTTTCCTTCTTCCCATTAAGAATCTTGATTTTTGATATCACTTGTCTCCCTGGGACTCTCTCTTGGACACACTGATGTGGATTGGAGCCCCCTCTGCTTTCCCTCTTTCAGGGGCAGACAGATTCCAAACCTGAGCAGGACCCCACCCAGCGGTTACTGAGCAGGGACTTTGTCCATGGTTTGTACCATGAGGTGCCCACTGCTGTCTAAAGTCTGCTCTTCTAGTTACCTGGCTCTTGAAAATGAAATCCTAACCTCTTTCCTACCTTTTTTCCTTCTCTTACTAGGAAGAGTATGGGTAGAAAGTCAGGAGGGTGATTTCCGGTTTCAGCCTGCCTCCAGCCTGCCTCTGTGCAAATCTCAGCGCACAGAGCTGGTCCCCAAAAGAGCCTTCTTCCTAGGAATGGGGGCTAAAAGCACTGTCACGTGGGGTGGGTAAGAGAACTGCTCCTGCTGGGCCCTGGTTTCCTCCAGTTTTTTGTTCTGTATTTGTTTAAGTTGTCTTGTTCAGAACTCTAACCCCTGTGCCACCCACCCTTGGTTGAGGATCACAAATCGAGGTGCCTTCCTTGTGTGCTTTTTGTTTCTGTTCCTTAACTGCCGAGCCTCAGCCGGTGTGGGTCCTGTGGGGGAGAATCATTCCAGAGGAAGCCATCCCTGCAGGGAAATTGGATTTATACTGGGTAGATGGTACTCTTACTCCTTCCCCACCATCCCTTCCTTCCTAGCTGTGATGAACTTGAGAGAGGGACAACTCCCGGGGAATTTCCTCCTACGAACTCGAACTCGATTCCCAGCATAAGCAAGGGATTGTTCCAGGGCTGCTGCTTTCAAGGAGGCCCATAAAAGCGTTGATGTTACTGGGGTGGGGGGCAGAGCTTTAGACAGCGGGAACTCCCCAAACAGACGGAACTTCCCTGCTCTGTCTCCTGCCCCCCCCACTCCCCGTTCTTCCTCCACCATCTGCACTACGTTTCCAGCCTGATGCCCAGTGAGGTTCCTGCTAATGGAAGCGGCTTCGAGTCCTTCAGGTGAAATAAAGTCACATCAAAACAAAACAAAACTATATATATTTTCGGTTTTTTTGCCTTATTGTTTTTTTTCCAAGAAAACTACTAAATTAAATAATTTTTAAAAAGTCATATTGTTTGTCTGATTCACTTCTACTTAAGGAGGAGACAGTGGGAAGAGGTGGAGAAGTGGCCCCTCGGTGATTTGCTCTGGGCAGTCTGGGAACTTGATCTTCATGGGAGATGGAAAGAAAAACTGGGCACGGATTTCCAGATGTTTCGACTATTCAACAACATTCCGGAGGACCTAATGACCACATGAGTAGTTTTAACAGGCCCTGATGCTTCACTGTCAGGGTCACACCTTGCCACAGGGGAACGGTTTCTAGTGTTTTTGATACTGGGCCTGTTTCACCTCAAAAAATAAAAGTTTTCTTGAATTTAATTTCTCTTGCCCATTTAGATTTTCAGGATCTTAGTTAGCTGTCCGTGTAAGGATTCAAATTCTATATTTTGAAACATAAGCAATTGAGTATTGATCTGAAGACCTTGGAGAGAAGTAAAGGACGGTGAAAATGCTCGTTCAGTTTTTCTCTGCACAGTTCAGGGAGGGGAGAAGGTGGGCAAAGTGATCGGAGGGGCATGGAGAGGCCTCCGATGAGGGGGAGTGCCAGTTCCTGCCCGGAGCGGGGGCCGCACGTCACTGAGCATCTGCTTCTGCGTCCAGAGTGCTGAGACTGGAGCTCTCAGCATTGCCAGGCTTCCACTTAAACAATTTCAAGAAGTATATTTTACGATTGCCATGTTGAATATGAGGAAAGGCGCTCAAAAAATAAACTAAATAAATTTACTCAAGGTCACATAGCTGATTGGTTAGTCACAGTACTGGAATTCAAAGCTGGGTTGGTTTAACCCCCCAGAGTTTGTGACCTTCACAAGCTTGTGCTCTGTGAGAAACTGGGTTGGAAGGCGGCTGGTAGTTAAGTCATTTCCTCCTGGATTATACATCGTGCAGAAATGCGTATCTCTGTTTCCAGAAGCTTCTTAATGTGGATAATACCATTTTGGGAGTCCCACATGAAGGAAGGTGCATTGGAGCATTCTTTTTTTTTTTTGGCCATGCCATGTGGCATGTGGGGTCTTAGTTCCCTGACCGGGGATTGAACCCACGCCCCCTGCATTGGAAGCATGAAGTCTTAACTACTGGACCGCCAGGGATGTCCTGGAAGGAGCATTCTTGAAGTTCAGCCTCCTGGCTCCTTGGTTTCTCAAGGCTCTCATGCCCACAAAATCAGCTATGTTGTCAGGGGTCGTCTTTTCTAGCCTGGTTCTTGGGAAGGCCACTTAGCCTTGATGTTAAGTATCGACAACGTTTTTTTTTCTGGCAAGCTAAAAACCATGGTAGTCGACCCTTGACACTTGTGAGAGCTGCATCCTGCAATTTGGAATACCGTATGGTATGTAATTTCCTCCAATAGGGGCAGTCCAATGTACCTGAAACATTTGAATAATCCCTCCTTTAGTCCTTTAATGGGCTACTGTGACATGATGGGTTGGGATGTGGATCCCGAGGAGTGTAGCTTACTCATGCATTCAAAATTACACCTGTCAGGGACGTCTGAAGTCCCACAAAAATGTTATACCTATAAATTTCAAAGGTCTGCTCTACTTTCTGCAAGATAAGTGAAAATCAACCTATAGTATAGTCCTAAAAGGAAGTGTAGAAAAATCTTTAGAATTTATTCACTATAAGGTATATACCTTGTGAAACCCTAAGATCAGCAAAATTTAGAGCTTGCTTCTAAAAGTTTATAAAGCTTTTGCCCAGTACTGTGCCCTGCCCTGTGGGAAGCATCCCTCAAGCCTTCCCTTCTGAAGCTCATAAAATAATCTGTGGTTATGTTCTCCTCAGTCTTTCCTCCCTACTGTCTTTTCAAGTAGAGCCCTCCTTTTGGGGTTCACAATGATCCCCCCAGGGGAAGGAAGCAAGCTGGTCAGATGAGGCATCTTCAAAGGCAAGAACTAAAGAGCTCAGAATCTTCTATAAGTAGCCTTGCAGAGGTCACACCTGAGTTTGACTAGGTGATTTAAGAAGTTAGTAAAGAACCAGTTGGCCCTGACATAGGTATGGCTAGGAATGTCTCCATTCGTTCATTCATTCATTCAACATTGACTTCCATCTTGTTACATAACATTAGAGATACAAATGGCAAGAAAGAGCTCAGATAAACGGGCAGTTACAATCTAGTTTGATAAACGGCATGAAAGCACTCTAGAGGGGCAACAAGCCTATAGAGAGTGGGGAGGGAGGGGATAAAGACATGTCAGGGAAGCCTTCTATTCAATACAACTAGGAGAATGTATCTGAGTTGAGAGTTGCAGGTTTAACAGGGGTTAGGGGAAGGGCACCGTATAAGATGCTGCACAGATAAAGATGGAGAGCAAAGTCGAGGAAAGCATCCTGCTTTTGGATGGCTGCATGAATGGCTGGAGTTCAAGGTCAAGGAGAGGGCACTGATACAGTGATGGAGAGAGGGCACTGATACAGTGATGGAGAGAGGGCACTGATACAGTGATGGAGAGAGGTAACGCCCAAGTCATGGAAGTCTTTATATACCACGTAAAGAAACCTTGGTTTTCGTTTTCAGCAAGGGAGCCAGTGAAAGATTTGTAAGCAGGGTGATGGGTTCCCGTGTGGAAAATGATTGACAGGTAGTCAGATCAATTAAGAGATTGGAGAAGTTGTGAGAATGAAGAGAAGTGCAGGCATTCCAGTATTGACTGGAATGAACAGCACTTGAGTATGATTCTTGGTGGAGAGCAGAGGGAGGGAGGGAGGAACGAACTTGTATTTTTCTGGCTCAGGAAACTTAGAAGGAAGGTGGTAGCAAGCTAAACAAGTCTAGAGGGAAAGATGGGTTCATTTGGGGGCATTCTGAGTTGGAGGAGCCTGTGGAGAGGTTGAGTAAGCGATTTAAAACATGGGTCCAAGTGTAATGGCTACATTTTTGTGAGAACTGAGGAATGAGATGCTGAGAGAGGCTGGACATTAAAATCACCTGCAAGTTAAAAAAATAGATAATCCTGAGCCCCATCTGCAGAGATTCTGATTCAATTAGGGTTAGGGCTAGTGCAATTATTTATATATATATATATATATATATATATATAAACGCAAGGGTCACAAAATTATGAAATGGGAGGAGAAGGTGGGATAAATCAGCATATTAGGGGATATTATTAAACCACAGCTCACTTCTCAGAGTTTGAGAGGTCTGAGCCAATTCCACATTTTGACAATGTCTATATGTTTCAAATTTTTTAAATGCCAAGATGAGATTACAGAAATTGAGGTATACTTTAAATAGTTAGGTTTAGCAAATCAATGCTTTTAACATACAGATACAATGACTCTATGTATAGTTCACCAGGAGGTAACATTGAAAACTGACATTTGAAATCTTTACAGATGGCCTTCCTGTCTGTCCTCTTGCATACATTTCTTGAGACCACTTTGACAATATCTGAAAAATTCAAAATGTTCACGTCTTTTGGCCTTGCGAAATCTGCCTTCTCACAAGAAAAACAAATACAAAAGGATAGTCATTGCGGTATTGTTTTTAATAATAAAACCTAGGGGAAAAAAGTCAAAATGTCCATCATTAGGAATTTGATTACATGGATTGTGTTATATCCATACAATCCAATACTATGCATGGGTCAAAAAGAATGAAATAGGTCTACATAGCTGACATGAAAAAAAAAAAGTCCATGATTTATTTTTAAATGAGAAAAGCAAATCGCAGGGTAGTTAAAAAACAGAGAAAAGTAAAATTATTTATCACATCTAGCTTATGAACAGAGGCCTTGACTCATCACCTCTAATATTTCTTAAGTGCCTACCTCCAGCTGAACCTATATCCGAATCCTTTTTTGCTGCAATGGAACAGATATTATTTCATTATAGAGATGAGGAAAACCTCTTCCAAGGAAAGACGAAATAGCTCAGTTGGGAGACCATTAGACTGAAGACTTAAAGGTCCCTGGTTCGATCCCGGGTTTCGGCAACGGTTCTGTGACTATCCTCTTCTCAATAGTATGCGTACTCGTCTCCCCCTCTGTAAGGGGGGGGGGGAAATCTCAGGCTGCCACCCAGGTCTCACTTGCCCGTGGATGATAATGTGCTTGGGTGGATGCGGAAGGACGGGCCGGTTTTCTTTCTTTTCTCTGGGAAGGAGGAAACCGTAAAGGGATTTATGTCTTTGCTTTTAAGCTGCTCTATGTGGCCGGCGGGCTCTCCCCACACACCGTGCGCCGTTCGCTTTCTAATTCACCCCAGCCCGCCGGCTTCTTTCCGACCACGTTCCAGGAGCTGCCGGCGTTGGACTCTCTCTCCGCTGGGACGGGCGCGCCGGGGCTCCGCAGGGGGATTTGGCGGTCATGGAGCCACCACGTGCGGGCCGCGGGGCTGCACAGAAAGAAATCCTCGATTTCAGCTTGGGGTTTAACAATAACAAGGACAGCTTTTGCTGATGGGGGCGGCGGCGGGGTCGGGTAGGGTTGGAATTCCTTTCTGGTTTATGTCTAAACTAGCGTTACCAAATCAAATACAGGAGCCCAATTAAATTTGAATTTCGGAGAAACAATGAGTATTTCTAGTATAAGCCTCCCAAAGATTGGCATGGGACATAATACACATAAGTTATTTTTCTGAAATTCAAATTTAACTGTATTTTTATTCGCTAAATCGCAAAGCACTATTGTACCTCATATCCCCACACATCTCTGGATGCGCCCCTCCACCCCACACCGCGCCCCCGGAAAGATACTCAGAAACTATAGTCAGGACGAAGTGGATTTCAGAAGAGACTGGTAATTTCTTATTCTCATCTCTCAGGTTTCAAAATGCATTTGCGTCCATCAGCTGATTTGTTCTCATCACCACCCGACAAGACCTTGGTGGGGATAACCAGGAAACACCCCAGGAATCAGCCATCTCACCTGGTCCCAGGCTTCCAGAGCTGTCCGCTCTGGCTTGGGAATGGGGGTGGAGGAAAGGGAGATTTGGAAGCTGGAATGAATCTTAAAAAAAAAAAAAAAAAAAAAAAAATCGTGTTAAGATGATGAGCCACTCCATTCAAGGCAGTGCAATGGGACACACGTTCAGGGAATGCTTTCTTTTCTGCCAGCTCCCAGGCTGGGACATGGGGAGAGAAGAATGAGACCTAGTCCTCACATAAAAGGCTACATGAAGAACTATTGCTTTTGGACCTATTATTTGTCCTCCCCTTTCTGTTAATCCGTGCCAAGATGCCTGCTGATGAGGGGCTTCAGCCCCCCAAAACTTTGCGCTCTTGGGTGGAAGGATGCATTTTGCTTAAGGGACTCTGAAAAATTCAATGATCATCAAAAGGAAGGAAAACAAAATGGTGGATGAATAGATCGGGCAGTTCAAACTTTGCATGATGTATGTCGGCATGTGTGATGGTGAATTTTATGTGTCAATTTGGCTAGCTATGGTGCCCAAATGCCAGTCTAGGTGGTGCTGTGAAGGTATTCTTTAGATGTGATTAACATTTAAATCAGTAGACTCTGAGTAAACACATTACCCTCCATAATGTGGGTGTGCCTCGTCCAATCAGGTGAAGGTTTAAGAACAAAGACTGGGGTTTTCTGATGCAGAAGGAATTCTCCTCAAGACTGTAACACAGAAAGCCTGCCTGAGCCTCCAGCTGGCTGCCCTGCTGAAGCTGGACTCAAGATGCAACATCGACTCTTACCTGAATTTCCAGCTTGTTGGCCAACCCAACAGATTCTAGACTTGACGGCCCCCACAATGCCCTGAGCCAATAATAAATAAATAAATAAATCTCTATCCAGCCAGCCAGCATGCTTTAAAGTGTTACACACAGGTAAGAGGGAAGGGTGAGATTTTTATTATTGCTCCCGAGGAAAAAGTGCTCTGAACGAAGGTCAACCACCTCGGGACCAAGAAGGTGGGCACCATACTCCTAGGAAATGTTGGGCCTTTGCCCTGAAAGGGCAAACCCTTCCCAGTTTCCAGCCTGAGGAATCCCTTTGGGAAGTATTTGGATACAAGCAAGAAGCGCCGAGAAGAAGACAGGTGTGTCTGCCTGCATCACCAAGCTCGCAAGCCTGGCATACCCCTACTCACCTTTCAAGGCACAGTTCTAATGTCTTTTTTTCCGGCCAGGTTCTGCTCTACCCACCTTCTAGTCATTCCTCGGTGTTACCAAAGTATATATTCCTCTATTAAAGCATTGATTACATCGTCCCAAAGGTCTGCTACCAGCTCTATAGTAGCTCCACAGTGCAGGGGAGGAGAACAGGGATGGTGCGGGTCACCAAGAGCTTCCCCGGTGGGATGGCGGTTAAGCTGAGTCCTCAAAAGTGCTTTGGGCGGACGAAGGGGAAGAAGTGAAAGGGAGGTTGCATTCCAGTTAGAGGGAACACCGTGAGCCAAGGCCCAGAGGACTGAAAAGGTATAGCGGGATCTGTAGCACGAAAATAGTGGCGTGTACGCGTGAGAAGGGGAGGGAGGTGGGTTCAGCCTACCCAGAGTGGGGTGAGCGCGCGTGCGCAAAGGCCAGGCCCGTGGGGGCGGGGCGGGAGAGGGTGGCGAGCGGGGCGCGGGCGCGCTCTCAGAGACCAGGGCGGTGGTGGCTGCCACCACTTCTGGCTGGATCCCAGATCGTCTCTTCCAGCTCATCGGTTTCGTGGGCGCCTAGGATGGGAACAAGGAACTGCGAAGTGGCGCTTCTCGGGAGAAGTAGCAGCTTGGTACCTTTAACACTGAACTGTGGTCTCCGACCCTGTGCGCTTTGGGTTTAGGGCAAGGAATCGCGGAGGGGCGGGGACAGTGAGTAAGCGGCTTCTCCTCCCTCCGCAGGGTTTTGCAGAAATCAGGATTCACGTTTGCCAAGGGGTCTCTATATAAAAGAGGACGTGTTCTGTTTTATTTGAGAAATCTGTATTCATCTGCCAGAGAACGACTTAATTACCTTCTTTCCATACTCCCCACTTCGCCTGCCCGGCGCCGTGGGATCTCTGGACTGGAATTGGATTGAATCACACACAAAGGAGGAGTCCGGAAACTCACTCGATATCCCGCCCATTAGCTGCAGCGCAAACGATTACTTGGCTTTCACTCACCGGAGTGGAGAGTTTCCTCGTGAGCCCGGATAGCTCAGTCGGTAGAGCATCAGACTTTTAATCTGAGGGTCCAGGGTTCAAGTCCCTGTTCGGGCGGAGTGTTCCTTTTTTTTTTTTAACAGGTATTTTAAAAGTGAGAACTAGCTTTAGGGGCCTCTGATTTTTAGCCGGTTGCCTTTGGAAAAGGGAGTAAAATGTGGAGCGTGTACCCTGCGTTTCCAACCACTTCCCGGGCGTAAAAGCCAGGCAGACACCACTGGCCTTTGTGCAAAGGCCTCCAGGAGATTCGCAGTGCATCGCTGTAGGGTCTCAATAAGCTGGCTTACTCGGCAGCCGCCGACTGGGCTGCTTGGTCTCAACCACTGCCGCAATTAAAGAAAGGGGGACGAAGCCTTCAGAAAGTCGCTGGGGCTCCCGCAGTCGCCGCCTCCCTTCGCTCTCCGTGAGCGAGCCCTGCAGACCCTCTCTCTCGGGTTCCCTCCCTCTGGGTGCCTGAGGACCGTGGGACGGATCCTGCACCCTTCCACTCCACCTTGCTACCCTTCTAGAGAATATTTTTTGCGCTCTGAAAAGGAAGAGGTGCCATCTAGAAACGGAAGCACCAAGCAGGGCAGCTCCCCCTCTCTACCGAGGTCCAGTCGCTCCGCTAACCCCCAAAGCGTGACCCTGAATCCAGAGAGAAGTTGAGGTTGAGATGGCAGCTTCTGCTGGAGGGAGAAGGAGGTGCCTGCTGGGAAAGAGTGCGTTTGAGGGGCTGGAATGCGAAGTGTCCTGGAGTTCGAAAAACAAAAATGTTATCTCCCACTGACTACAAATTAATAAGGACAGCATTTGGCTCCTGAGAAGTTTTGAGGAAGTCGGGTTGTGGACAAAAGAGCTCAGGCATGGATCCACCAAGACTAAACTAATCTTCCCTGTGAGGTGAAGGGAGCAGGTACAGCCTTGCTTACCTGGAGACTGAGCCTTCCTTGCTTCTGCCAGGCAACAGAAGAAAGGCGATCTTGAACTCATTAACAGGATGGGGATGTGGGCTGATTGAGTCAGCTGCCCTCTTAGGTGATGGACTATGGTACCTAACGCACCCAAAGAACGCTGATTGGTGGGGCAGGGGGAAGGTGGACGTAGAACTCAAGTGGGAGGCAGGGCCTTCACCCCTTCACCCTCCAAGCTGAATGCCTTACCCTGTGCCTACACAGACCCACAATTTTCTTCTCTCCAAAGCACAGCTTCCTCATCAGGAGAAAGGGAATAATAGTAATAGCATCCCTCTCATAAACCTGTGCTGATTAAATGAGGTAACTGCATGCAACAGTGCTTAGTAGAGTCTTTGCCCCAAAGCGAGCATGCAGTACATTGCAGCTATTATTATTAAAGAGCTTTCAGTCTAGGGAGGGAACAAAAGACACACTGAAACAGGTAAGAAACCATTTCAAAGAAATATGTTCCCAATACTTGAAGATCATGAACCCGTATTCATGTGACTTGTGTTGGTTGGTATGTGCTGAGGAGAGAGCAATTGTCACCGACCCAAGGAAGAGTGGGCTTCTTTCTGGAAGGAAATGAATCATGGCGCTCAGGTGGCGTTCCAGGGGAACAAAGTAAGGGAGCTGAGGCAAACTCTCGGATTTTGCCTCTTCTTCCTGAGGAAGTCCCCTGGAAAGTGATCAAGTCCATTTCTGGCAACCTTGAAAAGTGGAGTCTCTTTGCTCCGATCATTTCCAGACTGAACAAGAACACACCAGGTGGGGGGAAGGAGAGCACAAGGGGAGGAGAGCACTGAGACCTCCTGGCTCTTTCCTCCTTCCTGTCCTCAAGTTCACTCCCTTTCCCTTTCACCAAGGGGTGAAAAGTGAGAAAAAAGCAAAACAATACAAAGCACCAAAAATAAAAAGGAAAAGACAAATCAAAGTCTCTCTCTACCAAGACCTTTCGAGCTTTGGAGCTGAATAGCTTCTGCTTCGGTTCTGGATGATTTGAGGGCAAATTAGTTATTTCAATGAAAAATTATCATATTATATCAACCTTAAGGCAGGGGTGGGGGGGGTGGGGACTGAACTGACACCACGTAGATGACGTGCTGGGCACACAGTAGGCACTTAGTAGGCGGCTGTCTTTCCTCTTATTAGGGTCCTGGGGAGACGTAGAAAAAGCCTTAGGAAGACAAGAATATGTAGCCTGGGACAATTTCCCCACATGACAGAAATTCTTTTTCTCACTCCCTGCCCTCGAAATCTCAGAGCTAAAATAAGATGCAATTTGGAAGGTGAAATTGGGAATTGGAAAGGTAGAGGTGAAAGAAAGTTTTTCTTAGTTTTTTTATTTTTTTCTTTTAAGTTTCCTTAACAGGGTCGAAAGGCCTATCGCCCTCGCCGAAATAGCTCAGTTGGGAGAGCGTTAGACTGAAGATCTAAAGGTCCCTGGTTCGATCCCGGGTTTCGGCAGGGTTTTTGCTGACTCATCATGGGACGGGACTGGAGTTTGGAGTACCTTCCTTTCCTTTACAGTGTCTCCCCTGAAGGCTCACCTCCCTCCCCGATCCCACACACTGCGAGGATCCTAAGAGCTTAAACCTCTTAAAGATATCACAAATCATGGAATGACCTGGACCCAGTCCACTTAGACTATGTGCCGGACGTTTCATAGCGTGATGGCCACCCCTTCTGGTCTGCACGTAGAAGGTCTCGAGTTTGATGCCAAGTATAGTTACGCTGGGCTTGCAAGTGTTTCTCATTGACGACAGACATGAAGACTTCAAAAACGTTTGTCTATACACGCAAGTCAGGGTCCTATCAGCGTGTTAGAAATTTGGCGAAGAATGGTTCTCGGCTGAAGATATGATTTATAAGCACGTGTGTTGACCTGAAATATTTCCTGGAACCCCAGTTTTCTCACCGCGCTTTTAATAAACAGTGCGTGAACTATTATCACTTAGTGCCGAAATCTGCACGTGTACTGCCAGGAGCATTACTACCATCCGGGACTCTGACGACAGGGGTGCAATTTCCTTGGTTATGTGTTTGTTGATGTTTTCTATATAAAATAATACATGTTAGTTTTAAGGAAATATATCTGAAGACAAAATATCTATCATACAAGGTTGGAAGAGAAAAGACTGAGGTTGGAAGAGAAAGTTATCAGTCGCTTTCCTCACCTTCCACTTTTGCTGCCAAATCCACCGTTGGTCTGGCCCGGGTTGTAAACTCCAGCAGGGCTGAATCAAGCGTGTGTTCTGCATAACCTCACACCTGCTCAGCGAGAGTGGTGTGGACACACACTCAAATTTGTTTTAGGAGTTTAAAATAACCGCCCGCACAGGGACTTGAACCCTGGACCCTCAGATTAAAAGTCTGATGCTCTACCGACTGAGCTACCCGGGCTCGGGAGAGCAAGCTGCCTCCTAGTCTATCCGCAGAAAATAGACCACGTGGCCCTATTCTTTTCCTATTCGATTAAAATCCTGAGTCTTTTTGTTGATTACGTGAGTGGTGAAACTGCAAAATCAAGGTCGGGAAGGCGTTTGGCGAAAGAATCTTTTCTGATCCCATTGCAGAAAGACTATAAAGAAAATAACTGCCTGTCAGACCATGCTTCCACGCCAGCAGCGCCCCCGCCCCTCGCATCCTAAAGGGAACATGCCAGGAGGAATTCTCCAGATTCAGGACGTCTGGATTTCTAAATCCAATCTTGGTCTGTGAAGAGCCCCGGAGGGTCTTGCGGGTGGAATCTTATGAGTAATCGATTAGGTCTCCAATCTTTATTAGTCAGAACCCATCCAGGACCAAGACCCGGTCCTGGTCCTCAGTGGAGCGGGAAGGCACGCCAAACAGAAGTCAAGCGCTTTGATGGTGGGAAGCAGGTCAACACCAGAAGTAAGCGTCCTGCCAAGTATTCCAGCGGGAGGTGATGCCCAGAGGAGCTACCAGTGGTGACTGGGGCCCTGAAGGCTTGGGAAGAGAATGTTGAGCAAAAGGAAAAGGACCTTCGCCAGAGAATCTGAACATTTCCCTTGAAGCTCCCACTGAAAGGTTTGGATCAGGTTGGAGTTTATATTTTTAGGAAGTCCCATTACCCTGGCAGCTGTGTCCTGCATATAACTAATGTGGACACACAAAAACAAAAATTTTCCTACCATTCCACTAAACAACGAACGTTGCAGCCATCAAGCCACCAGCCACTGCACCTTCCCTGTTGGTGCGCCCAGAGGGGAATTCAGGATGGAGAAAAACAGGATACAGGCCCTAGATAGTTAAGATGCATGTCAAAGGCATAATTTCAATGAACCCAGACCCTTGCGTCTTCCCATACTTAGAAAAGCACTAAAATAATTAACTTGAGATGTCTGTTTTTTGTGTGTCTGTGTTTGGCAGTTATCATTTGATGTTCAACGACATGGTTTTTTTCCCCAGCAAAAAATCCTATGTATCCTGGCCCCTCCCTTACCTTCCTGGAACAGTTCCTCAGAGCTGAGAGGCCGATTCCCTGGCTATAGCCTTCAGTAAGGTCCCTGAATAAAACGGAACTCTCAAGTTTTAGGTTGTGTGTTTTTCAGTTGTCACTAATAGGCGCATTTTTTCATTACTCCTGTTTTTGCATTGCCATGTTATTCATCGAGGCATTGGATAAGATCCCTTGAAAGGGAAGGCAAGGGAAACCTATGGGGTAGAGCCTCATAACCATCTTAGCTGTCCTCGGATTTCAGAGACACTCTGAAATCTGTGGGGGAAGGATGACGTCTGCAGTCTTTTATGGAGAAATGTATCCGTGTAACCGAGCAGGACCCTAGGGGGCCGGCCTTCCTGGGACAGAGACCCCGGAACTCCACCTGGTGTGCTCCACCTGCCTCTTGTTTGTAGCAAAGCTTTAGTCTCCCAGGCCTCCCAAGAGTCAGAAAAAGCTAGCTCAAGAGGTAAGGATTGGAAGAATGTGAACATATAGTAACAAAAGCTAGCAGTTGGGCCAGGAGAACTGGTAACAATGTAAACAGATCAGCCGTATAGGAGTCACAGAATCTTTAGTTCTTCCCTGAAGGACATAGACAACAGTGTCTGATGCACATTCCTGAGCTGTTTTGCAGATACTAAAACCACCACCAGAGGGAAAAAGCTAACTGCATGATGACCAGACCGTAGCCTTGACACAAGCTGCTCCATCTTGGGCAGTACAGAATCTATGACTTGTATACTTCTAGAAATTCGCCTCAAGGAAGTGGAACCAAACCGACCCTGGAGTTGAAGATTAACTGTGCTTAAAACAAGGTGATTCCGACCAGACCACCGCATGAATAATTTTGAGATGATTATCGGAGCTGTCTGTGCTGTTCTGCACATAGCCCGCACCTGCACACCCCTGAAACTTCCTGGTTTTTCCCTATAAAACCCTTTTCCCTCTAATGGCAACTTGGAGATGGTTTTCGGGACACTAGTTTGCTATCTTCCCAGGTTGCCGGCTTCCTGAAGAAAGCACCAACCCTTGTGTCTCTTGAACACTGACTTTTGAGTGAGATCAGCTGAAACTGAGCTCGGTTCCGTCTCCAGTTGGTAACCTCAGGAACTACGAACAAAGTTGAAAAAGTAATCCACTAGGGAAAGATAGTCACGTTATGTTAAACAAAAATGACAGAAGGTGCTAAACCATACGTATGATATAATATTTGTGGAAAAGTCAAACGAAGTGTATATGAATATATATCCTTTAATTATATATATTTGTATATTTGTTGTTTGCATATACATAAGAGATGTTTAAGGGTAGAAAGCAATCTGATAAAAATGACCACCTTTTGAGGAACGGCAATGAAGTGTGTGAGAAGAGTCTCTCGCTGTTTCCTTTACGTACATCTGCATTGTTGCATTAAAAAAGCATGTATTGTTTTCAATAATAAAATAAATGAAGAAGAAAAAAATTGTCAGTTAGATTATTCCATCCTTCTGAGATCACATAGGCAGCCCTTTAGATCAAAGCATCCCTGATCCTCTGTTTTCTACAGATCCCAGCAGAGGAAGGTGAAAAGCCAATTTCCTTCCCAGTAGAGGCTCCCTCCATGCTTCAGGGTTTTGGAGGGGAGTATCCGGTGTTGGGGAGGAAGGACTTTTTTCCTCTATCCTTCTTAGTTCTGGCTGGTCTAAAAATTAAATTGACAAGACAGATTAACAGAAGAAAATTAAACAAAAGTTTAATAATATGTGTACATGGAAGGGACCCAGGAAAATTAAGTAACTCACCGAAATGTCTGAAAACCTCACCTTAAATATTATCTTCAGCTAAAGCCAAAAGAGGATGTTGGGGAGAGTGATTTGGAACCTCAAAGGGGAAGAAGGAAATTGGCATGAAGATGGAAAAGCAAATGTTTGGTAAACCACGGTTTGCTGGGCCATGCAGAGACCATGGGACACAGAGAGGAATTTTAACACTTTTAGACTTTGCTAGGTTTCTCCCTGTCTACCCACCTGGTTCGTACTATAGTAATCGATGGTGATAACTCCTTTCCTGGAACAGATCCTTCATCTACATTCTTTAGGCAGTTAGGGAGAAGGTCGAAAGTCAAACTTTCTTCCCCAGTCTTTTGGGCCTTGATCGTTTTCAGCTCTAAACAATCCGCATGCCAGAGAGACATTTTGGGGTGGTAAATTTTGCTCCCCTACACTGGTATTGAAAAATCACCAGTGAATTAGGTGCGCTTTTCACAAATGAAGATGTAGATCCCTAAGAATCATATGACATGGCTGGATTTAGCCAAGAAAAATTAAAAAAACAAAAAATTGCCTGTAAGATGAAGCCAATCCTCTGGGAGAGTTAGTGAGCCTTTGGTCTAACCTCAGCTTCCTACAACAGTTCTGTACTCAGCTTTGAATGTAACGCAGGAGAGCGTGAAGATTTGTTTCCTGTTCCCCTAAGGCAGACTAGATTGACAGGCATTGAACCCTGAGAACAAAAGTCTCAAACTGTGTATAATCAAGTGTTAATGGTGTGGAACTGGGCTGCTTAGCTTAGAGACAGTTAACTGGAGCTGTGTGTAATTTCATTTAACAAACTATCCTGTTTTTTTTTTCCTACGCACCACCCCTCCATCCCCCCGTCCGCCATCTTGAAATACCCCCCTCTTCCCACTTTCTAAGTTCTTTGGTTTGGGAAGTTCCCTCTGATCCTTAAAGACAGGGATCAGAACTTGCCGCAGAGATCTCTGCTTGATCCTCTCCAGAGGGGGTTGGGTCCCGAGGACTCTGAGACTGTCCGTATTGCTGCTTCCACCACAACCTGCCTTCAACACCTGTTTAATGGTCTGTCTTTCCTCCTAGAATGTTTCTGCTGTGAGGACAGGACCTCTCCGTACGTCTCCACTGCTATCCAAGCAAGCTCTCAAAAACTGCTGAATGAATGAATGGACAGTTGACTGCGGGCCAGGGGTCAGGGAAGGCTTTTCGTGGAGGAGGAGGGCGCAGAACTGGTCCTTGGAAGTTTTTGTTTGGTAGAGAGAGGGGAGAACATTCCTGTCAAGGTGAATGATTTCTATAATCAAATGGAATAAGTTTGTCCTGAAAAAGTTCTATGCCACTCTATCGTGCCACCCCACTTAATTCTTTATAAGAGCTTATCCCCATCTGAAATCCTCCTGTTTATCTGCTTGTATGAACCATCTCTTCCCTCTGTGCTGTAAGTGCTTCTGGACAAAAACCTTGTCGGTTAAGGACTTTCTATTTTTTTTTCTTTTCTTAATGTTATTTGCTGTTTGGTTTACTTTCTTTTCTTTTAAATCTTTGCATTCCCACAACCTCAGCGTTTAGAACGGTATTTGGCACATAGCATGATCTTAGATAATCGCTATTTCAAAAAGTGAACGTTTTTACTGCGCAAGGTACCTCTCACCCCCTCCCCTACAAAGTAGTACAGTTTCACGCAGACGTTTCCTTTTTACCTTCCAAGCCATCGGTTCTGAAGCTATTGCTACACTTTCTACGTCTGCTATAAACTTTCAGATTAAAAGATCACTGCCACTTAACCACTCAGGCTGGACGCCTCAGACTGCAAAATGGACGGCTTACAATCGTTAAATCCCTCAGGAATTCGGAAAAAATGAATCATGTAGTAATGGTCAGAAAAAGCAGCGACTTGTACCAGAAGTGGGGTTCGAACCCACGAGGATATAAATCCATTGGATCTTAAGTCCAACGCCTTAACCACTCGGCCATTCTGGTACCCGCCAGTTTTAGCTTTCTTTACATAACCTGAGTAATACTAAGCTACGAAAAGTTGCACAACAATTTAAAAATTTTATGCCTTATGTAAAAGAACAATACGGGGATGGGGGGGGATGGGAAACTCAGTAACTTTCATCACATCCTGTAATTTCCTCATGTCCAGTCACCAGAAACCGGAGCCACACGAAAGCGATGAAGACTCAAGTAGCAGAATTCCTAACACAGTCACGTCTGAGGACACCACAGGAAAGTGGAATGGGTTCCTTTTCAAAGTGGGCGAGTCTCATCGGAAATCGTTGGTAATGTGTTTGTCTTCCTCCTAGCTCGTTCCTTATCAAAACAAAAGCGACTCTGGTGGGACTCGAACCCACAACCTTTGAATGCCTCCATCATAGTCTAGAAGTCCAATGCGCTATCCATTGCGCCACAGAGCCCGACGAGTAAGACTCCTCCGCGTTGCTTACATCAAGGCAGGAGCGGCGTCTGTCTTGGGGACGGTCGCCGGCACGTCGGGCCACGCTTTCTTTCTCGGATAAACTGGGGAGCCCGCGTCGCCAAGGAGAAGCGTGGATGGGCATTGCGCTTGAAAGTCTGAAATCTGTTTGAAAGTTTCTTCTCGCGAGCGATCGCCAGGCATCAACTCTCAACCTCATTGCACATCGGAAGGAAAGTCTTTGTGTGAACAAAAAGTCTTTATTCTATCCTGTCGCATGCCCTGAACGGGAGGTTCCATAGTGTAGCGGTTATCACGTCTGCTTTACACGCAGAAGGTCCTGGGTTCGAGCCCCAGTGGAACCACAGCACGGATTTACCCTTTTACAGGAATAATTTAACTTTTAACGTTTCTTTTTGCCAGCCGGAACTTGAGTTTTACTCCAGGAAGTGGGAGATGCTGCCGTTTCCAACCGGGCTCCGCGCTGCGTCCCGAAGCGCAGGCTAGGCTCCAGAGGTGCCCGCGCACATCGGCCACCAAGGCTGCCCCCTCGTGGCGCCACTAGGCAGGTGCAAGCGGCCCCGCCCTGCTCAGGTCATCGCGCGTCTCTGCGCCTGCGCGCTCCCGACTACCGCCCGCAGTTCTGCCTCCAGGTGCCTGGGTAGGAGTCCGGTTCCCCTCCTTCTAAACCCTGCTTTGCCATCTTTCAGTGTTGCTGCCACCACTCAGGGGTAATCCCGAAGGTCACCTCTCTCCTTTGTTGATTACTTCCATCCACTGACCTCGTACTTTTATTTAAATTAAAAAAACTTTTTGAAAATTTTATGCTCATGGTGGAGAATTCAAACACCCTCACGTGTTTTACGGTGCTGTTTCCCTCTGGCAAAGAATTTCCCTTTGACTAAACTCTAGCTGGGCTCCTCTGAGCCCTCCTCTCAACTAGGCGGCCTATAAGACTTGAAAAAACAGTTAACACTAATATCGTTTTTAGCAGCTCAAGGCTGCATCCCTAAAGTGACTCTGGTTTCAGTGAAAGTGTCAGCCTGAGAAAACTGAATGCTGCCGCCGCCCCAGCCCCATTTACTGTTTGTTCCAGCCAACAGCTGAATCTGGGGCCCCGGATCAGCAGTATAACTGTACGTTTTCTTTATAAATCACTTATGATTAGTGTACAAAGGTAGCGTTGCCAGAGGTACTGCTCCACCCCAACAACAGTCTAGAAACCTTTCTATTTCCTTCTTAAGCCTTCACTCATCTTTTCACTTCCGGTGTTTGGATAGATCCTAATTCTTTAGTCTGTGCTTTTTGATGAGCGGTTAAATTGTATTCAGTCTTACAGACGATACCGTAGTGGAATTCCTCGGTCATTGGTTTTGGGGTGGATCACTATGTAGAACAATAATAGCGGAAATCTTGAATAGTCATTATTATCTAACCCATTTTACAAACGACTAAGAGAAGTTACGTAATGGCCCAAGGTCACACACTGGCCCTAGACAATTAAGGTGCAGATCAAAGGAATGATTTCAATTAAGCCCAGACGCTTGCATTTTCTCATACATAGAAAGGTGCTAAATTCATTAACTTGAGATGTCTATTTCTTTAATCACCAGTACTCTTTTGATGTTTGACTATTTTTTTTTGTTTTTGTTTTTGTTTTTGCAAAAACTCCAATATATCATGGCTCTCTCTTACCTCTTCAGAACAGTCCCTCAGAGCTACCTGAGAGGCTGTAACTCAGGCTTAAGTCCTCGGTAAGTCCGCTGAATAAAACATAATTCTCCACTTTTAGGTTGTGTTTTTTTCTTTTCTTTTTTTTTCATTTGACATAGGTTTTGAGGCTTCGTCTTTGGAAATAAAAATCTCAGTAAAATTCTTAAACGTCTGCCAAAGGGAGAATCATGGAAAAGGAATAGGTCCCTCTAGTGGTGAGAAGACATTATGAAACATTTTGCTCTGTAGACACTGCTCCTAAATTTAAGAGGTTCTTTAGAAATACAGCTTCCCAACATCTCCCAAGGTGGGAGATGTTGAACGATTTAGCCAAAACGCAAATACCCTGTGTTAGAATCCATATGTTAAAAGATTGTTGTCAAGCAACACGTTCTCATTACATGGAAGGAGAAGGAACACATTTTCATGGGAAATAGATTTTAATGTATACTGCTTCTCTCCAAAGTACTGTGGTCTTTTAGGAACCCAGTAATCAATTAATTGTCTCTTAAAAGTAAGTGTGTGTGTGTTTGTGCGTGTGTTTGTGTGTGTATGTGTGTGTATCCTGGGATAGTCTCAAAGTAAAAAGTGTGTACACGTGTGTGTGTATGTATTTTTTTTTTCCTGGAACTAGTCTCTTGTGAATCCTCAATTCACTATGTGCCTCTAGAAAGTAAAGACTAAATGCTAAAAAAGGTATGTGGAAGGGAAGTTTTTTGGTTTTGTTGTTTTGTTTTTTGGTAATAAAAAATGATTCACAAGGAAGAAAGTAGCTGCTACTGTTGATAAAGGCATATACTAGTTATGGCAGAATATGATTCTGTATTCTTTGGTTCCAAGGGAAGCTTGAATTGTTTCCGATGTTTTTGTTACATGGGTAATTAGGTACAAAATTCAAGGCTGAAGTCAAAAGTGTGGTGAATGATTTTAATTCTAGGTAGGAAGTAACAACCACCCAAAAGAAGCAAATGTAGATCTTTAAAAGCTCTTCCAGCTTTAGTAAAGCATCCATGAGTCCAGGATCAGACATGAGCAAATGTGAGTTTTGTCAATAGCGTCTGCCTTGTGTTGCCCCTGCCACCTTGCTGAAGTGTTCCACCCTTCTGTACCTGGGTCTCTGGGCTACCTTTACACCCCAGACTTGGATTTACCTCCCTCACATGCACCCACTGCAGCTTTCCTGTCCTACATCTCTTCCACTCTGGGATGACACCTGGTGCCTTTGGCTGCGCCAGTAGACCACCTGAAATTAGTCCCTAGTGAGATAATACTGAGAATGGATTTAGAGATTTGACTTCCAGTGGACCTTGAGCCCCATTATATGCTCTTTGTAATACATTAGCATCTAAATGACATGCCCACAGGCACCGTGACAGTTCTGAGGCCAACCATGAAAGGCCAAAAAGTGGGCGGTGGCCCAATTCCTGGAAGTCCCTGCCCCTTCCCCAAGACAGTTAGAAAACTCCTCCCATGCATTAGCCTATGAAATTACCCAGCCAAGGAACTCCCTGGTGGTCCAGTGATTAGGATTCCATGCTTCCACTGCAGGGGGCATGGGTTTGATCCCTGGTCAGGGAACTAAGATCCTGCATGCCAAGGCCAAAAAAAAAAAAAAAAAAAGAAAAAAAGTTACCCAGCCCATAAAAACTAGCGACCCCATATTTGGGTCCTCTCGCCTTCTGAGATGGCCCACACTCTGTCTATGGAGTGTATATTTCTCTAAGTAAATCCACTTCTTACCTATCACTTTGCCTCTCACTGAATTCTTTCTGCACTGAGACATAAAGAACCTGAACTTCAGCAAGTCCTGAAGCCAGGTGTGTGATCTCAATTAAAAGACAGTGGGTTCAAGACCCAATCTGAGTTTTGGCAGGGTTCAAGTCCTGGTGTGAGTTGTGTGCTTTCAGTGGTGTTGTATCTAGCTTGAACCCCATGAACTGTGTCTAATTTATGAAATATCCCACGAGCAGGAATTTCAGGGCAACACCAAGGGAGCAACAGTAGGCAGTGGTAGAGCTGGTTGGGAGGGGCTGGATTTGGGAGCAAGTTTCCCTTGCTTATGTTTCCCTCCTGAATCCCTCTATGCAAATGGCTCTCTACTTCCCTTACATCTCTGTCCATCAGACATGGCTGGGAGATTAGACTGGGATATAACAGACCGATCAGTACTTCCAGTCCAAATTTTAGTTGACTACAGTTTTCATCTATTTACTTGACAAAAATAATGGGTTGCCAGGAGACCCACTGGAATTCATTATTGTTTCGATTCTCTTAATGCGGAGGCTCTCGAGAAAATGCTAGAAAGAGGAACGAGGAAGAATTTAGAATAGGCTGATTTGTAATCTTCTAGACAATCAGTCCCTGAATAATGGAAAGTCAGTTTATTCTTAAGCCTTTGCTTCTTGTGCACCTGTGATTCAGGCACATTCTAGCGAAGCGGTCAGGATAGGGTTCCTTTCTCCCTTGAGGGCTGGCCCAGAATAAATGGCAGGAAATTCTTAGAGGTACGGAAGCCTTACCATATGTACTCCTCGGTCAGATAAAGACAACAAAGTGCCTTTCATAACGTTACAATAGAGGAAAAATTTTTATCGAAGAGCTTGTTTCAGATGCCCTCAAATCCTGCCTGGGGCAACAGGAGTAGTCAGACATGCCTTTAGCTGATGGTCAGAGATCTCAGATCTATAGCCTTGCCTGAGCCATTTATTAGCTATGAAAACTTTGAAAAAATATGAAAGTTATCTCAGCTTCTGTGAGGGAAACCCAAAGGTTTCCTTAGAAAAACAGAACTCATATCCTCCACGGTGGGCAATGGAAAATTTCCACAAAGGGAGGGGTGGCTGGATCTTTTAGCCTGGACTCCTGGTCCCTGGAGATCATTTTACTAATTATTGCTTGGCCTGCACACATGGTACAGCCACAACTCAAGGACTGAGAGGTAATTTTCTCTCAGACTTCATTTCCTCACCTGTAAAATGAGGTGTCTGAGTGATTTAAGCTTTAGAGTCCCTTTCAGAGCTGACAACTTACAGATCTGAGACTCTAAGTTGCTGACAACCACGCCATGAGAAATTCTTACAGAGACGATTATTTCAGACCATCCTTGTTAGAGGATTCTGCTGTAGGGCAAGGGGAAAACTCTGGCCTCACGATGGTCTGTTGATTGGGGTCTTCTATTGTGTTGTGAGAAAATACTTTTCAGTTCTGACTCTTCCAATCTGGACTTCATGGCATCTATTTCTTTTTCTAAAAAATAAATTTATCTATTTTTGGCTGCATTGGGCCCTCGTTGCTGTGCACGGGCTTTCTCTAGTTATGGAGAGTGGGGTCTCCTCTTCATTGCGGTGCACAGGCTTCTCATTGCGGTGGCTTCTCTTGTTGCAGAGCAGGGGCTCTAGGCGTATGGGCTTCAGTAGTTGTGGCACGTGGGCTCAGTAGTTGTGGCACATGGGCTCAGTAGTTGTGGCACATGGGCTTAGTTGCTCTGGGGCATGTGGGATCGTCCCAGAACAGGGCTCAAACCCATGTCCCCTGCATTGGCAGGTGGATTCTTAACCACTGCACCACCAGGGAAGTCCCCTATGGCATCTGTTTCTTTTCGTAAGGTCCAAATCTCCTCTTCAATCTTTTCATGGCTGACTTCATCTCCTGGTTCCTCAGGGTGTAGATCATGGGGTTCAGGAAAGGAATGATAACAGTGAAGGTAATGGAGACAGCTCTGTCCATGGGGAGGGCAGTGAAGGGCCGGGCATAGACGTAGATGCAGGGCACAAAGTGCAAGGTCACCACCGTGATGTAGGCTGTGCAAGTGGAGATGGCTTTTCTCCTGCCCTCCCCAGTGTGAGACCTCAGCATTGTCAAGATGACTGCGTAGGACACAAGAAGGAAGATGAACCACAGTGTAGAGATCAAGCCATTATTGGAAATCGTTAAGACCTCAAGGGCAAAGGTGTTGGTGCAGGCGAGTTTGAGGACCTGGGGGACACCGCAGTAGAAAGTGTCAAGAACACTGGGTCCACAGAAGGGGATTGGGAGCAAGAGGGAAATCTGCACGATGGAGTGGATGAAGCCCCCCACCCAGGAGGCCACAATGAGGGCAGTGCACCGCCCCCTACTCATGATGGTCTCATAGCGCAGGGGCTTGGCGATGGCCATGTAGCAGTCAAAGGCCATCACAGAGAGAGAGAAAGTATCTGCCCCACCGAGGAAGTGGAAGAAAAACATCTGTGTGGTGCAACCATTGAAGGAGATGATCTTTCTCCTTGTAAGAAGGTCTACTAGGACCTTCGGAACAGTGATGGAGGAGAAGCAGATGTCCAAGACAGAGAGATTGCGGAGCAGGAAGTACATGGGGGTGTGAAGGCGAGACTCACAGGTCACGGTGACAACGATGAGGAGGTTTCCCATCACGGTAGCTGTGTACGCCAAGGATAACAAAAGAAATAAGACCAGGCTCAGCTCTTGGGACTGGGTCAGTCCTTGAAAAATAAATTCTTTCACCCTTGTGTAATTTCCCTGTTCCATCGGGTCATGTTTCTTCTTCTTCTTCAATTACCTGGAGAGAAAACAGAAAATAGAATATAGAAAAGATATCATTAAAAACAAAAGGAGGGCTTCCCTGGTGGCGCAGTGGTTGAGAGTCCGCCTGCCGATGCAGGGGACATGGGTTCGTGCCCCGGTCCGGGAAGATCCCACATGCCGCGGAGCGGCTGGGCCCGTGAGCCATGACCGCTGAGCCTGCACGTCCGGAGCCTGTGCTCCGCAACGGGAGAGGCCACAACAGTGAGAGGCCCGCGTACCACAAAAAAAAAAAAAAAAAAAAAGGAGTGTGAGTTATATGACCAGGCAGCCTTGGGGTTATTTTTATGGTTATTTTTCTTTTGGGCAGGGATGCCTACAATTCTATCTCTAGTAGATGGCATTTTCTGAGTTCTCTCAGAGCAAACCAAAGAGTGGGTTTCCAACGGGTGTAATTCATTGAAGCTCCTAAATCAGTACGTTATTAAATTCTTATTAAAAATTTTACGGGCTCATCATTTTACAGATTCTATATGCCTCTTAAAAAGTCACTGAATGCTCTGAGAAGTGAAGAGACTAGCTTTGCTTTTGTTTTTATGCACACTCATGTATCTAATTGTTAGGAAGAGGGAAACACACGCAGGGGAAAAATATAAAACACAGTCTGTGGCTCTAATGGAAGCTTGTAGTTTCTTCTCTCATCTTCTTCCACAGGAGACCATCTGTTTGGCATAGTCTGGCCAGATTTTCACGATACCGGTGATCAGCACTAAATTAAGGCCAAAGAACCAGTTTACGGTTTCCTGTCTCCCTAAGATAACTAGCTTTGCAGCAGCTAAGACAATTTAATTGAGTACATCACTGTTTCTTTCTTCTTCTTCTTCTTTTTTTTTTTTTCCAGCCTCCCTTCTTTTGGTGTCTTGTTTTCCTCTGATTTCCATGGCCCAAGATTGGGACATGGCAACTGATAGCTATAGTCCCTACTCCCCAGAAGGCTCTTGGCAAGGACTTCACCCTCCAGGACACTGGACGAATGGTTTTTCTTTCTCAGGCTCCCTTCCTTTCATCACTTACATTTGTACGTCA
>NW_021145832.1:0-50000 GCF_002837175.3 Physeter macrocephalus | reverse complement strand
CATGCAGCTACAAGCAGCACTAGGGCACTCACTGAAAATGCTGTGAATGAACATCCCAAAGTATATTTATTCCAGTTTTTGACAATGGAGTTGTTTCCAGCTTTTCACTATTTTAAACAATGCTACAAAGAACATTCTTATAGCTGTGGGTGAGAGTTTCTCTAGGATAATGTGGAGGAGTGGAATTTCTGGATTTCAGGCAGTGGGTATCTTCACTTTGATGCGATGTTGGCAAATTGCTCGATCTTGCCCACCAACTGTCACTTTGGTCAGTTGCATCTGGGAGTTCTGGTTGCTCCACACCTTCCTCCACACTTGACTCTGAAAGATGATGAATGTAAAATGAGAATTTGCATTTCCCATATTGCTAGAGAGGGGAAGGTTCCTTTTGCCATTTGAATTTCCTCTGTGAGTGTGTGTATTCATATCCTTTGCCCATTTTTCTATTGCCTTATTTATCTTTTCTTAACAATATGAAGGAATTATTTATTCTCAGTACAGATCCTTTCTTCAGTTATATTAGTGGAAAATACCTTTAATCAGTCTGTAGCTCGTCTGTTCGCTCTCTTTAGAGTATCTTCTGTTGTACAGAAGTTTACTATTGTAATGTAGTTAAGTTTTGGTCAAATTATAAATAAGATCATTAAATTTAATAATCTTTTCCTTTATAGTGTGTGCTTTTTGTTTTTTGCAGTGCCCTGAAATCATTAAGATATTATGCTAAACGTTTTCTATAATTCTTTTTTTTTTTTTTTTTTTTTTTTTTTTTTGTGGTACGCGGGCCTCCCTCTGTTGTGGCCCCTCCCGTTGCGGAGCGCAGGCTCCGGACGCGCAGGCTCAGCGGCCATGGCTCACGGGCCCAGCCGCTCCGCGGCATGTGGGATCTTCCCAGACCGGGGCACGAACCCGTGTCCCCTGCATTGGCAGGCGGACTCTCAACCACTGCGCCACCAGGGAAGCCCTTCTATAATTTTTAAAGTTCTATTTCTCATACATAGGTCTTTATTCCATAGGAATTGATTTTTGTGTGCAATATGAAATAGAGATGCCATTATATTTTTCTTCATATGGATAACCAATTGACCCAGACAATTATTGGCTAGGATTTCCTTTCTTGACTGATATGCAATGCCATTGCTTTTGTCCCTCATTTTCAGACATATGTAGATCTGTTTCTAGGCTCTCTATACTGCTCCACTTATCTCTAGTAGCCACATTTAAACAATGAAAAAAAAAAAACAAACCAGGTAAGTGAATCTATTGATACAATTATACGAAAATAAAACATTTAATTTTTTTAACTTCAAAAAAGAAATAGTTAAAATTATTTAATATTTTATTCAACCCAAAATAGCTAAAATATTATTTCAACATTTAATCAATCAAAAATAATTAATGAGATATTTTTCTTCTTTTATATACTAGGGCTTCAAAATACAATGTGTATTTTACACTTACAGCACATCTCAGTTTGAACTAGCCACATTTCAAATGCTCAATGGCCACATGTGGCTAGTGGTTAACATATTGGACAGTGAAACTATAGCTTTATGTATCATAGAGCATGTCCTCCTCATATTACAGTTGTTTTTTAAAAAATTGTCTTGTTTGTTCTCTTTGCTCATTCACGTAAATTTAAGATGAGACTGAACAGGACAGAACAAAGTTTGGAGACCAACAGCCTATTTGTCTCCACTGGATTTCAATAAAGGCAACTAACATATTTTGAGTGCTTGCAATTTGCCAACTACCGTGCTAAGTAGCTTTGTCCTGTTGGGCTTCTAACTGAAATTACATTGAATTTATTGACTAATTTGGGAAGACTTGACATCTTTGCATAATGAAGCTGTTAACCTAAGACAATAAAAGAGCCAGTTATTTTTACCAGCAAAATGGGTTTTTTTGGGAGCAGCAAAGAAATGCAATTTGGGACATGCAACTATGGTGAACTATATGCAAGTTTGGTAAACTAAGGGAAAGGAAACTCTTCTATAGAGGAAAAGACGAAGTTAGGATGGGCTGGTATAAACAAACAGTCCATTAGAGGAAACTGGGAGTTGCAAGTATAGTGGCTTTTCATTGGCTGAGTTGTGACAGTCTCTCATTGGCTGAGCTGTTGCCAGGCCAGGAGAAAATCTTTCTTCCTCCCGCTGCCAATAGTAAAGTAGTGTCACTTTCTTCCAGAGATGTAAGGTACATCTCTTCCTGTTGGGATCTGTAAGTAGTATGTGCATGAGAGCTCCCCCTTCTGGCCTTCTGACTTCGTTTTAATGAGGTTTCCCTTTATAATTTTCAAAAATCCTTCTGACCACGATACATTTATATTGGTTTGCTGTTATGTTTTTTAAATAAAGTTCAATAATTTTAATACATAAAGGTCTTCTATTAGATTAATCCTAGCAATAATCGCTATTGCTATCATAAATAATTTTTTAAATTGAATCTTCTCATTTGTTGATATTAGTGTATAGAAACCAACTGCTTTTGACATACTGAAAATGTATCCAGCAATTCTGTCAAATTCTCTTATTAGATCTGTTTTTAATTTCTTATCTTATTGTATCGCTTGGGTCTCTAGTAAAATATCAAAGAGAAGCAGTAATAATGGGTATTTCAAATAGGGCTTAAGTTTGTCTATGAGTAGCTGAGACACAAAATAGCAGTAGTTTATACAAAATAGAAGATTACTCCTCAGATTATAAAAGTCCAGAGGGAGTCAATCTAAGGTTAGTATGGTGGTTCTTCCCCATAACAGTCCTCAGGAACCCAGGTTCCTTTCATCCCCATGAGGTCTTCATCCTCATGGTCCAAGATGGCTGCCAGAGCTCCAACCATACAGCCATGTTACAGGCAGAAAGAAGGATCAAGAGACAAAGAAGAAAAAAGAGTAAAAGTCATGTTCCAGCTGTCTTTTAAAAAGAGTTCCTGGGGGGCTTCCCTGGTGGCGCAGTGGTTGAGAGTCCGCCTGCCGATGCAGGGGATGCGGGTTCGTGCCCCAGTGTGGGCAGATCCCACATGCCGCGGAGCAGCTGGGCCCATGAGCCATGGCCGCTGGGCCTGCACATCCGGAGCCTGTGCTCCGCAACGGGAGAGGCCACAACAGTGAGAGGCCTGCGTACCGCAAAAAAAAAAAAAAAAAAAAAGTTCCTGGAAGCTGCCACATTACATTTCTGATTATACTTCATTGGCCAGAACATATTCACATGGTCTCCCCTAGCTTTAAGGAATGCTTGAGATAAGTTTTTTGAGGGGGCATCCATGTGTTCAAATGAAAATTGGAGGTTCTATTACAAAGGAAGACAAGGAGACTATACAATACAGAACAGACAACTTGCAGCCTCTGCCACAGCGGGCAACCTTGTTTTATTCTTGACTTTAAAGGGACTTTGGCCTTTTTAAGTAAGATATCTGCTTTAGGTTTTTGGTAGGTAACTTTTACTGGGTTTTAAAAAGTTTCTTCTAAGGAAGCTAGAAGTTTTGCTTGTTTGCTTTTTAATCACAATGTTGAATTGTCTTAATTGCTTTTTGTGCATCTACTAAGATAATCACATTTTTTTCTCTTTTAGTCTGCTAATTTAGTAACATTCTAATGTTAAACCATCCTTGCATTCTTGGAATTAAGCCTAAATTTGTCAGGATGAAATACATATATTTTATACATTGATGAAATTTTTTAAAATTGTGGTAAAATATACATAAAATTTACCATTTTAGCCATTTTAAAATGTATTATTCAGAGGCATCAAGTACATTCACATTGTTATACAACCTCCACCACCACCCAACTCTTGAAATTTTTTATCTGTTTCCATTAGAAAATAACTCTCCAAGCTTCTCTGCCCCCAGCCCCCAGCAACCGCCATTCTATTCTACGAATTTGACTACTCAAAGTACCAGTATAAATGGGATTATACAGCATTTGTCCTTTTGTGATTGGCTTACTTCATTTAGCAAAGAGTCCTCGGGATTCATTCATGTTGTAGCATGTATCAGAATTTCCTTCATCTTTAAGGCTGGATAATATTCTGTTGTATGTATACATAACATTTTGTTTTCCGGTTCATCTCTTGACACTTGCTTCTGCCTTTGGGCTATTGTGAATAATGTTGCTATGAAATGGTGTAAAAATATCTCTTCCAGACTGCTTTCAATTATTCTGGGTATATACCCAGAAGTTGTATCACTGCATCATATGGTAATTCTATTTTTAATTTTTTAAGGAAGTGTTATACTGCTTTCCATAGTGGCTGCATTATTTTACCTTCTCACCAGCAGTGAGAAAGTGTTCCAATTTCTTCACATCCTTACCAACGCTTATTATCTTTTGTTTTTTAATTATCCATCCTAATAGGGTGAAGTGGTTATCTCATTCTGGTTTTGATTTGTATTTCACTAATGATTACTGATGTTGAGCATATTTTCATGTGTTTCTCGGTCATTTGTATATCTTCTCTGGAGTAATGTCTATTCAAATCCATTGCCCATTTTAAAATCAGGCTTTTTGTTGTTACGTTGTAGGAATTCTTTATATATTCTGAATATTAACCCCTTATCAGACATGATTTGCAAATATTTTCTCCCATTCCATGGTTGCCTTTTCAATCTGTTAATAATGTCCTTTGGTGCACAAAATTTTTCATTTCAATGTAGTCCAATTTATCTATTTTTTCTTTTGTTACCTGTGCTTTTGGTGTCATCTCCAAGAAATCATTGCTAAATCCAGCATCAGGAATATTTCCCTCATGTTTTCTTCTAAAAGTTTTATAGTTTTAACTCTTACACTTACATCTTTAATCCATTTTGTGCTAATTCTTTTATATATGTAAGCTAAGAGTCCAGCTTCACTCTTTCACATGTGAATATCCAGTTTTTCCAACATGAATTTGGTTTGGATCACATTTTATTTAAGACTTTTAGAGCTGAGAAATGCTACTTTGATTCAATCTTTGATCCATTGCTAGAATCCTCTCACCATCCTCCCTGACAGGTGGTCATTTAGCTTGGGTTTGATACTTCTAGTGACAGGACACTCACTACTTAATGAAGCAGCTTTTTCCCTGGTAGTATCATTGTATCCAGTAGAAAAATCTTCTTCATTTTCAGCACAAATCTTCCTCCCTTATATGATCCATCTGTTGGTCCTAATTTGTCCTCTGGGGCTCTGAGAATAGGTGAACACCCTTTTCCAAAGGAAAGTACTTTGAATTCAGTAAATAACACAACTGCATGGTGGGCAACTATGTGCTGGGTTTATAAGGTTTATCACATTTATTCCACAAAGCAATCTATGAAGAGGTCCTATTATTGATTCCTGTTTCTCAGATGAAACAAATAAGGCTTGAAGAACTTAGCATTTTCACAAGGTTGAACAGTTATGTAAATGGTACCACGGATATTTCAAAGGCAGTGGTCTTGACCACTCTGCTACACTGCCCCTCTCCTCTTCCCCAACAGTCAGCCCAGAACCTTTTTGGATCTTCAATTATTCTCTAAAGGGTATGGTTTTCTCACCCTATCCCATCCTAGGAAAATTTTAAGTGTTTCTATTAAAATTGAAATCAAACACAGTTGTTTGTGTATGGTCCATGTATACAGAGGTCTTCTTAGCTCCTTTGACCTGAGCACTACATTTTTTTTTTTTGCGGTACGCGGGCCTCTCACTGTTGTGGCCTCTCCCGTTGCGGAGCACAGGCTCCGGACGCGCAGGCTCAGCGGCCATGGCTCACGGGCCCAGCCGCCCCGTGGCATGTGGGATCTTCCCGGACTGGGGCACGAACCCGTGTTCCCTGCATCGGCAGGCGGACTCTCAACCACTGCGCCACCAGGGAAGCCCCACTACATCTTTTTTTAAAAAAAATATCTATTTATTTATTTAGGTTGCACTGGGTCTTAGTTGTGGCATGCATGCAGGATCTAGTTCCCTAACTAGGGATCGACCCCCGGCCCCCTGCACTGGGAGCGCGGAGCCTTACCGGCTGGACCACCAGGGAAGTCCCCGAGCACTACATCTTCACTAATGACACTAGAGACCGGGGTTAGAGGTTTGGGCAGCCGCTGCCAAGTAAAACCTCTAGAACTTGGTCACGTGGCCTGCTGCTAAGGCAGCTTCCCCACCCTCCATCCACATTGTCCAGGTGATTTATTTTTGGCCAATGTGAAGGATTTTTCGTTCCTCTTCCTTGAGTTCAAACATTTCTCCAAACCCACCTGATCTTGCTCCTGCCATTATTTTATTGCTAACACCTGTGTAAGTACTGTGTGCCCGGCACAGTTCTAAGCCTTTTCTCTACATCTGTGTGCCAGGCACAGTTCTAAGCCTTTTCTCTACATTAACACAAATAATCCCCACAGCAACCCAACGACACACACATCATTATCCCCCCTATTTTGCAAATGAGAAAACAGTCACAGAACAGTTAAGGAGCTCAGCGAAGATCACACAGCTAGTCCAGAGCAGAACCAGAATTCAAGCCCAAAAAGTCAGGCTACAGAATTTGTGCTCTCAGCCTCCATACTGGGCTTCCTCCAAATAATTTATTTCATTTATTTTTGGCTGCGTTCAGTCCCCATTGCTGAGCACAGGCCCTCGCTAGTTGCAGAGAGTCAGGGCCACTCCTCGTTGCTGTGTGCAGGCCCCTCACTGAAGTGGCCTCCCCTGCTGCAGAGCACGGGCTCTAGAGCACAGGCTCAGTAGCTGTGGCACACGGGTTCAATTGCTCCGTGGCACGTGGGATCTTCCCAGACCAGGGCTCGAACCCCTGTACCCTGCACTGGCAAGCAGATTCCCAACCACTGCGCCACCAGGGAAGTCCCTCTCAGGGAGCTTTTTGAGGCCAAAAGATTGACACACAGTGACTGTCCTTTTTTTTTTTAACAAAGAGAGAACAGACCCAGGGCCCAGAGGCTTTGAAAGGCAACAGTATTAATTCAGGACGTAATATAATGGTTTATTTTATTCTGCTTATTTTCCCATTGCTTTCTACTTATGATATTGGTGTTCGATTTGGAAGTAATAACGTTGCCTTCTAAAATAAATCTAAGTAAAAATAAGTGAGTTGATGTAAGCCAAATGTTAAGTAATAGCATAGGTGGTTTTCAGATATGATAAAAATCATAATGGTCATAGGAAAATCAGTGAAGCTTTGAAAAGACCGCACTCAGTCACGTTAGATGAGGTTACGCTGCGCTAATAAAAGAAAGCAAGCCTCAAGTCTCACTGGCTTAACTCTATGGATATTTATTGCTCGCTTACTGCACTGTGTGACATGAGTCGGCGGGTCGCTCTACTCGTCCTGGGGACTCCATATGCACACTTGCTTCCGAACAACCACAGCACTGACTCTTAAAGCTCCCGCCCGGGTGTGACGCAGATAGTTTCTGCTCACAGTTCATTGGCTAAGACCAGTCACGTGGGCACGTCTAACTTTAAAGGCAGCAAGAAAGTGTGATTTTGCCTCGTGCCTCAGAAGAGGGACGTGGAATAGTCAACCCACAGGTAGGCTGTGAGTAAAGGAGCCTGAAAGATGGCCCTGGAAAGGTAGACTGAGTCATGACCAGTCTTAGACCACTAAGACCAGCCCCACCAAGTGGTCTTCAACACCTGTTCTCAGAGAAGGGACAGTGGTCCACCAGGGAGAAGACAGTGACAGTACCATTCTGTTACACTGATACTTCTCCCAAGCAGCGACCCACGATTCCTTTGGTTGGGGGTGCCTTCATTTGGTAAGCAGTTTTCGCTGAGCCCTGTGGTCAGCTTTTGTTTGTTCCCTGAAGTTAGATGTGGCAGTTTGGGCTTTGCCTGAGCTAGGATTTGGTTCTGTCACTACTTTGAAAATATATCCAGGGAAGGGTAATCGGAAAGGAAAGGAATTCAAGGACAGGGTCCAAGTGGATAGGGAGCCTCACACAGTGTTTGGTTATCAGGTTATCAGGGAGGCTTCCTGGAGGAGTTTTCCTGCAGGGTCCCTGAATCAGAAGCACCTGGAAACTCATTAAACATGTGATGCTTGGGCCAGCTGTTGACCCTGGAACATGGAGGTGGGACCTGAGTCATCTGAATTTTTGTTAATGACCCCAGATGATTCTTATGGACACTGAAATTTGAGAAACACTGAATTATGGGGAGAAAATTTCCTATAAGTCTAGAAGCCTAACACAGTGGTTCTCAGTTGGGGGTGATTTGAGACCCCCCAAAGGGGCATTTGGCAATGTCTGGAGATACTTTTCATTGTCATAGGTTGGGAGGGGGGCAGGTGCTACTGGCATCTGGTGGGTAGAGGTCAGAGTTGCTGCCAAGCATCCTACAGTACATAGAATGGCCACCCATTACAATTATCCAGCCCCAAATGTCAGTAGTGCTGAGGTCAAGAAATTCTGGTAAACAAGAGTTTAAACCCTTCCAAACATAGGAGAACATACGATTTTTAATCTCTTTTTTAAATTTTACTTCCCTGAAAACATGGAATCCTTTTCATTGAATACATACTATGTACTAAGCACTTCATGTACGTTGTATCAGTTTCTCCCCCCCCAAAATCTTTTCAGTCATTTATCCAACAAATATCTATTAAGTGCTTATTATGTGTTTAATTTTAAACTGTAAAATATATGGGGTGTACCCTGGGGAACACATCAGACAAGGTTCATCTCCTTCATGGGGGTGGAAGAGATAGAAATAGATATACAAGTAACACAACATATGTGTAATTTCAAATTGTGGTAGGCAGTAAGAAGAAAAATCAGGTACAGGGACAGAGAATAAAGGGTGAAGAATGGGAAGAACCTACATAATTATGTAGGAGAGTCCTCCCAGACAAGGTGACAATTAAATCGGGATCTGAAAGATCTTTCTTTTTTTTTTTTTCTTTGCCAGCCATGCAACGAACCAAGCAACCATTTTTCAGGGAACCAGAAAAGAATGTGCAAAGGCCCTGAGATGGGGAGCAGGGGGTGGGGGGGAGGCCAATGTAGCTGCAGCCACTGGGATGGGAGTGAATGGAATAAAATGAGGTTAGAAATGCAGGGCTATAGAAGCAAGGTCATGCAGGCCTCACAGTTCATGGGAGTTTTGAATTCTATGACTTTTAGTATAAATGCATAAAAAGCTTTAACTGTTTAAGGGAGGGAGCTGTTCCAATCTGCTTGTAGAAAATCATCCCTGGCCCCCGGGTTTAGTGTGGGTGGTAGAAGACCCAGATCGGACAAACAAGAGAAGTGAAAAGAGCTTTTGCAGACCTGGAGAGATGATGGGGGATGGGGACAAGGTTGGCTGTGGTGGAAATGAAAAGATGATGAAAATTTGAGATACTGTTGGAGGTAGCAAGAACTAGATTTTCTGAAGAGCTGGCGGTGGGGGGGAGGAAGGACACAAAGATAATGACTCGCAGGATTTTGGCTTGAATAACTGAGTTGGGGGTGGGGTGATGGACTGTGACAATTAACGTATTATTACTGTTCTTTTTTAAAACTGAGGAAGGGGAAGTGAATTGTCCTATTTCACAAAGTTAGTAAATGGACTCCAATTCAGGTGTGTTTAACTCCAAAGGTCATGCTTTTCTCACTCCCCTGGACCCACACATTTTTATAATGGGGGGAGGATATTTAATGATATGTCATTAAATATTGATATATGAATGCCCCTGAATGCAGCCATGGGCTTCCACATAGAACCTGCACAAAGCCTGGGACCCTCATTAAAGACGCTTGTACATTGGGGACCAGAAGTTGGGAATATAAATTCCCTAGATGGTGTAATGGTAGGGCGGTGCCCGCCTTAGAAAACCAGTTTTAAAATATTGCGTTCTGATTGGTGCGGTGACCACGTGTTGATCTGTGATAGGAGGAAAGTTAGCATGCCCCGTAACTAAACCCAGCGAGTTGTGATTGGTGATCATGTCGAGGTGTCTTCCGCTGAGTTTGGAGAGTCGTAGTCCGTCTGGGCCTGTGATTGGTGGGATTGTAATACGACCTCCGCTGTGATTGGTGAAGCCCGCTCGGTTGTTTAAAGGTTTCTGTACGCCAGTTCCTGCGTTGGCCACTAGGAGGAGCCCAGGACACGCAAAATGCGACGCTGGGGTGCGTCTGGGCCGCTTCCTCCCGGAGGCCCTCCGGATCTGAGCCGCGCAGGTTCTGCCCTGCGTCCTAGGGCCACCGAGGGACGGTTGGGCGTGGGGGGACGGCGTCAGGGCTCCCAGCTCCGGCCCAGGTGGCCACGCTTCTTTGCACAGCCCTTTTGGCCCCTTCCTCTGGCTCTCAGCCCCGCAGAGGGCATTGGCTGACCGAGGGCTGCGGGTTCGCGAAAGTTTGTGAAGGCCCAGAGCCAAATTGCAAAATTGTGGAGTCTGTCAAGTGAGACTCAGCAGCGCCCCCCGGCTGCGCCCTCTGCTCGCCTCGTAGCCCTCCTCTCAACTAACAGCCGCCAGTGTTTACAGCCTACACTCCCTTTAAGATCTTCAAAGAACTTTTCCAAAGCAGCATCTCACTGGAGGTTAGAATTGTCTCATGAAGGTCAAGGTCACTAGCTTGGAGATCACCGTATCCACAGTTACCCCCTACCATCCCAAGGCGCTATCACATTGTACTGTTTCATTGTCTTCCCTGCACTTAACCACTATTTGAAATTCTCTTCTTTTTTATTTATTTCCTTCCTCCTGTCTGTTACCACCGCACCTCTCCTCCAGGATGTAAGCTCTGTGAGGGAGAGAAGAGGGTGGCCAGATCCAATACAGAGAGCCCAGTTACATTTGAATTTGAGATAAACAGAAGTTTTAAAAGATACAAGTATGTCCCATGTGTTATTTGGTACATACTTGTACTAAAATAATTATTCATTGTTTATCTGAAATTCAAATGTAACTGGGCATCCTGTGTTTTTATTTGCTAAAACAGCAACCGTGTTGGGGAGGGATCTTACCTATTCACTGCTTCATCTCCAGCACCCACAGTAGTGCACGTGGCATGTGCTGAATAAATGTCGAATGATTGGCTGGGCAAATTCCTTCATTCCTTTGCTCATTTATTCATCCAACCCATTATATTAACTGCCAGCTGGGTCGTGGGACTATAGGGTAAAATGAGACATAGTCCAATGGAAGAGGCAGACAACCAGTAACCATCATGTGATTAAACTTTGATGGTATTAAGTATTAGGGGCTGTGGGAGCACTGAGGGGGAGCCCTGACCTGTCCAAGCCAGGAGGACTGCCTGGAGGAAGATGAAGATGAGACTTGGAGGATGAGGAGGCGAAGAGAGAGGTGTGACAGCTGCTCTGGGCAGAAGGTGTGGCATATGCAAAGGCCAGAGACAAGGCAGGGGCTACGGGATTCTGAAAGCTGCAAGCGGTTGGGGTGGAGGGCAGATGTACAGTGTGGACGGGGCAGTCAGAAAGAGGTGAGAAGGAGACTCCAATGCTGAGCATCAGCACCCACCAGTCAGGTGCCATAGTGATTGTGCTCATTGTATAGATGAGGAAACTGAGGCTGGGAGAAGTGAAATGCCTGGCCTAGGTTGACAGTCTGAGTGGAAAAGGCCTAGCTGAAGCAGCTTCTGAAGCCTGAAGTCTTCTGAAAAGGCTCTGGGTTAAGGATCATAACCCCCAACTGGAGAATGAAGAAACTGAGGCCCAGAAAGGTGACAGGGCTCTCCCTGTGAAGGAGGCTCCGTCCAGTTTAACAGGAGAACACTGAGGCAGGACAAGGGGTATGGGTTGTCTCAGGCCCTCCAGAGAGACAGCAGGAGGGCTGGAGCAGGACACAGGAGTTCAGGCTGTGTCTCCTGTTGCTGTTTGGGTTGGGTCTCTAGGAGTCCCTTACTGAGCCCTGAGGCTAATTCCTTGCATGAGTCTCGGGCTGGTCTGCAGTTTCCATGGAGACCGCCTCCCTCCATCCCTGAAATCTCATTGTGACTAGTATTAAGAGATTAACTCTGCCCGGCAGCCCTCGCAGGGTCTTGGGTGCCAGAGTGGCTGTGGGAGCTCCCTTAAGGATGAAGAGGTTGTGCCCACTGTGTGAGACCCCATAACACCAGGAGGAGGATGTCAGACTGGGGCCAGGGCTTCCCCCGGGACACCCCAGGTATGATCCTGACTCCACAGCTACCTGGAAAGGAGGACGAGGTGGTGGGAGAGAGACACAGGACCTAGGGGAGGAGTCCAGATTTTGGAGCAGTATAGAGATGTTGTCACCCCAGCCCCCAACCCAGGAAGGCCCAGGGTCTTGATGGGGGGACCCCCATATTCTGATCAAGGCAAGATCCAGATTCTGTCAACAAGGTGAGGGGAGCCTCACAGAGTCTCTTAGGGGTGTTTCAAGGCTACCTAAAGACCAGCTTCCTAATCTGCTTCATGTTGCTTTGGGGAAACTGAGGCACCAAACAGGAAAGTGACTTGACCCCAGTCAGTGAGTCGGTGAACTGAAGCAGGTCAGGAATCCAGAGGGAGCCCTGGGGTTGCCTGAGCAGAAAATGTTTGGTTAAAATGTCATTGCCCCCTCTGCCATGGATCCCACATCCTCCTTCCTGACCTCCAAGAATGGGGTCCCCTCAGCCTTCTCTCCCCTGGGCCTGTCCCATCAGCCATGCCTCCCTTCCCTCCCCACCTCTCCCCCTCCTCCTGACCTCCCCTGCTACCTGCATAGTCTGAGCCTACCAGAATGTCCCTGGCAGGATCCACTCCACTGGAGGGCATGGCCACCGGGCCCTAACTGTCCCATCCAGGGGACATCCCCTCACTGGGTCACTATCAGGATGACTTTGGACATTTTTTGTTCCACGCTTCAGCCCCTCTGTGGCTTCAGGGCCTGGATATGGTGGGGGCCCTGAGAGCCCATCCCCACCCCACCTCCTCCTGCCAGGCCTGCATTGGAGAGATTTAGGCCCAGTTCCAAAGCACTCCTGGGTCAGGCTTCCTGGAAGGCCACACTGGGGCAGGGGAACAAACACCGGCTCTGGAGCCAAGCAGCGATAGTTCAAATGCTCTTGACTCAGCAGTGTGAGCCTCAGTTTCCTCACCTGTGAAGGGGGGCAATAACCCTTCCTTCCTCAAAGCTTGTTCTCATTTGCTATGGAAAAATCTCCAGGTTAGGCTATTAAATGAACAAAGTGAGATGCAGAACAGTTTAAGAGATGGGGGGTGATATCGTAGGATCTCATATGCTGCCTGGTCTGTTCAGGGAAAGTTAAAGGAAGTGATTAGCTACAGTGAAGAGGGCAGTGGACTGGTGGACAGGAATTGGAGGTGGAAGCCAGACTTCTCAAAGTGCACCTTTTATATTGTTTTGACTTTTGAATCGTGTGCACGTAGTACCGATTCCAAAAGAAATTTAAGTGTTTTAAATAGATTGGGTAAAATATCAAACCATCAGAATAATCGCTCAGACCTCAATAATGTGACAGGTGTGCAGCCAAGATGGAGACCCACGTACTAGGGCTTGACTCAGGAATCGAGAAAGCCTGACCCCGAGTCTCTGAATCCTTGACCTAGAAGGGCCCTTTATTTTAAGCCGATTTCATTTTGCCAATAGCAAAATGATAGTCATCGGTACCAAGAATCAGGAGCTCCCTACATGCCCGCCACAGTGCCAAGCACTGTCTGAGTAGCATCCTGCTGAATTAGCATTCTGACTTTATGAGGAAGCTATTATGTTCCCATTCTACAGATGGGGAAATGGAGCCTCATTGAAGTTGCAACTAGGAAGTTGTAGAACTTGGATGCACATCTAGGCCTTTCCAGCTCCAAAATTTTAAGCCCTCCTGTGGTAGGTCTCAATCTTAGTTGCATATCAGGATCACCAGAGAACTTTAAAAAATACTCATAGCCAGCACCCACTCACCCCCACCCCCAAAGATTTGATCACTGGACTGTGGTGGGGCCTGGGCATCAGTAGTTTTTAAAGGTCCCAGGTGATTCTAATTCACCATCAGGATTGAATTTCTGCTTTATGCTAGACAACTTTTCAAATAGGAAACCAAGGCCCAGGAGGGAAATGACCTTGCCTAAGGTCACACAGTGGCTGGAAGCAGAGCTGGAACAGGGCTCGCATGGAGCTTTTGTGAAAATAAGTGAATGGTGCTCCCCTCTGAGCGGGCAAATCTCCATGGGCAGTTGGCTTGGTAAGTGGAACAAGGGCTGGATTTCCACCTCCACTTGCCCCCTTAGCCAGAGAACCTTTGTGCAGTGAGCAACCTGTACAACTGTACGAGGTGGCCATGGCCTGAGTCTCGGGATCCCAAACACTTCATCCAGGCAGATCCCTAGAACCCTTCAGAACAGGGATGTGGGGAGCCCAAGGGTGGTTCCTGGGATGTGGGTTCATCCCTCACCTGAAGACCAAGGCCTGCACCCTTCAGACCCGAGAGGGTCTGGGCAAGGCCCCATCTAACTCCCAAAGTCACGTCAGCAGATAAAGTCAGGAACATAATCAGGAGGGAGGAACATACACACAGGAGGACAGCAACAGCCTCAGCCCAGAAGTCACAAGCCACGTGGCAGAAGGCAGCCTATGGGGAGGCCCTGCCCACAGAGACCCAAGTCCTCCTGGCTTCCTCCCTGATCATTCTCTCGACCACACTCTCTACATTACCTATTGACCCTTGCAGTCAGCATCTCCCATAATACCCTGCTCTCCAGCCAGAGTAGCTTCCATGCCTTTTTACCCTCACCCACCATGTTCTCCACTTCTGGATGTTCCCTCTGCCCAGGATGCCACCTCCTCCAGGAAACCCTCCCTGACTACTCCAGCCCAGAGATCTATCTTCTTTCTGCCACATTCCAGCCCTCACAGTCCATACACACAGCCCAATTGTGCCTTGGGATGGAGCTTATTTTATCATCATACTGGCCACTTTTCATTGACTACTTACTATGTGCCAGCCCTGGAAGGGCAGGGTGGCCTGGAGGTTAGGAGCACAGACTCTGGAGCACAGATTCTGCTCAGGTTGGAATCCCAGCTTCTTATAAGCTGTGTGAGCTGTGGCATATGATTCAACCTCTCTGTGCTCCAGGTCTATAACATAGTGATAAAAACATTGCCTTACTTCACAGAGTGGTTGTGAGGATTAATGAGTTAATACATGGAAAACCCTCAAAACAGCTTTATAAACATTGGCCATGGTTATCATTGCATATATCCCACTCCATTTCATCCTCACAACAACCCTGTGAGTTAGGTATTATTATTCCCAATTTACAGGTGAGAAAACTGAGACTCAGAGAGGTCTTGAGAGTCAGGGCAGGGCTCTGCATCCTTTTCTGTGGCCTGATGCCTCCAGAGAGAGGATGTGGCTGAGATGGGTTATAACTTTGAACCATTTGGTTTGTAGCTCATGGCTGCTTCTCAGAGGGCCCACAGGACACAGGGCCCGGTGAGACCCCCCTGTCTTGGGCCTTCCGGTGGCTCTCAGGCACCACTCTGCTTCCAGCCAGCCCCAGGAGGGAGGGTAAAAAGCAAAGAAGGGCCTTTCAGTGTCATCTTGTTCACTAACATCCAGAATACATCACTGAGTACCAGAGAGAGCTCCTGTCTGCCCCAGCCTAGCTGGAGACTCAGGACACCCGGGTGACCTTCTGTCCCTGGACGAGTCACTTCCCCCCTCTGGCCTCCTTCTCCCCATCTGTACAATGAGTGAGGGGATGAGGCTGGACCAGTAGTTTTCTGATTCTCATTAACAACAGCTGGCTCCACTCTCAAATGAAATATTGAGGGACAGTGTCCCTAAGAGGCAGGCACTGGGTGAAGTGGGGCCTCTGCCTACACTTCCTTGGCTCCTAGGACCTCAGAACCCAGTTTGAAAGGCCTTAGGCCGCATCCTCCTAAGGGCTCTCTTGGCTCTGACACTGCAGGATTCTAGAATCCCCAGCTCAAAGCAGCTGCTTTGCATCCCTGTTTGGAAAGCTCTCCCCGCCCCCCCCCCCAGCCCCCCAGCTGCTTTTATCTCTCTTTGGTAACACAGCAAATTTGCTCAGGACCCAGAGCAGGGGAAACAAGCAGACTGTTGACTCTTGAGCAAAACCTACCCTTTGGAGAGCAGCAGAGGAGGCGCTGGCTGTGCGTGGGGTGGCCGAAGGCCTCTTGCATAACCCGGCGGCCTCCTGCCCACCCAGGCCTTTGCTTTGCAGGGTTAGGGGTGAGGCAAACCGCAAACTCATGCCCAGTTAATTTTTTAAGGCAAAATCAACAGGCTCAGCAATGATTAGCAGGCAGGTAAGTTCGTCTTAATCATGCTGAGGAGAGGGAGGAAGGAGGCTTCCAGGGGCCCAAGGATGGGGCTTAGTTATCAGTTAACCACATAAATGTTTCCTACCAAACCCACTGGCCTTCAGCCCTGAGCTTCCTCCTCTTCCTCTCGGAAGTACTTCCGTGGCATCCCAGCGAATGGCCATCAGTCATTGAGTGAACAGACACTCCACCCTCTGGGGTCTGTAGGAGGCACTGCCAGGGCCCTTGAGGGCTGAGATGAAGCAAAGGGGACCTCACCAAGCTCCTGGTCTGCTTGTTAAGGCCGAGCTCCCCCTGCTGCCTCTGCATGGCCTTGGGCATGTGTCCTCCCTCCTCAGGGCTCAATGAGGGGCCCTGGGTCTATGTCCCAGGTTCAACCTACAGCCGGCTGCCACTTGCCTGGGGGCCTCGGTGTCTCCATCTGCCAAATGGGTGGATTGGCTGAGACACCCTGTCCAGTCTTGAAGTTCTATGATTGGATTAAGCCAACATGGCCTGTACCCAGGACGAGGAGGGTAGGATGAGCCGTGTTTTAGGAGTGCTAGCGGGGAGAAAAGATGCCCGGAAGAGGGAGGGGGCCTACCTGGTATGTGCTGTCGGCACCAGCCAGTGTCAGATCCCAGCTCCAGGAAGAGGGCTGTCCTCTCTGGTGGAAGGCAGGGGTCCCTGTGGGGTGGGCTGTGTCTGCAGGGATGACCTGACAGACCCCAGTCGGTCCAGGACCCCTCCCCCTAGACCTCGAGAGCTGCCAAAGGAAGCAGCAAGGCCACACCAGCCCTGGGCCTGCTGGCTGCCTGGACTGGAGTTTGGTCAGTTGTTGGGGACCTATATTGTGAGAAAGTTAGGACTTTGTCCACAAACTGGAATTTGAAATTTCAAAGGGGCGAAACTGAAGGGCCCTACCCAGGAGTGGAGATGGCTCTTGGCTTCTTTCCCCCACGACTTTTGTTCTCTGTCTTGATAAGTCCCGGGTTCCCTGCACCTCTCCCTGGGTTGTGGGCGGGGGAGGGGAGACAGGAGATCGTGGGGACTTGAGCACCCAGGGGACGTGAAGACACCAGGCGGCCCGTGGTGGCTGGTGTCTGGAGGATGCCTCTGCACTTGCACGTGCCCCGGGACAAGCTCCTTCACTTCTCAGACCCCTGAGCTCCCCGGCAGTAACGTGACAATGGAACCACTACCCACCGGCACTCCAGAATTCCAAGGTTCTTTCCAGGGATCCAGGAGGGAGGCAGCGTGGAGGGGGTAAAGCCCTCAAGCTCTGGAGTCAGACTTGGGTTCCAATTACAGCCCCTCCTGTTACATCATTATGGCCTTAGGCAAGTGGCTTCCCCTCTTTGAGCCTCAGTTTTGTCACCTACAAAGTGGGACAGATAAACAGAGAAGAGTGGAAGGTTCTTAGCACTGGGCCTAGCACAGATTCTCTCCAGAAACATTAGCCATTATTGTCATTTAAAAGAAAAATATTGTGGTCCAGAGCGGCGGCTCCCTTAACCACTACCCGCGCCAGAGGCCTCAGCACCCTGCCCACTGCCGCCCCTCCCCGACCCCTGGCTGCCCAGGACAGTGGTCTCAAAACACCCCTCCTTCCCTTCCTGAGGCCCCTATTTCTCCATCTACAACGAAAAGGAGTGGGACCTCCAGCTGAGCTCTGAGACCTCTCTGTTTTCCCCTGGGAACTGGGGCATGTTGAGCTGGGGTCTGACTGCCCCAGGGGCCGGGCCAGAGATGAAGAAGGACTGCTGAGTTGATGGCATAGAGGCCAGGGTTTGTTCAGGGCTGGGCAAGCCGTCCCTGGAGTTCTCCTGTGCAGGGGGTCCCAGTTCCAACTGATTATGTGGCCAAGGTCAAGGAGTCAGCCACTGATGACAGTAATCACTGCTGTTGCACTCTGTGCTTACGCTCGGTCATTTAATGCTCATACTGTCCCCGCGGAAAAGGTATCAAGCTGTCTGATGCCAAAATGAGGGCTGAGAAAGCTGGAACCTGAGGTCGCAGAGTTTGGGAAGTTGGCAGTGCCTGACTTTTGACCCAGGTCTTTCTGATTTCAAGGTCCATGGTTTATTCTTTAAGGGTGGGGCGTGGGTGAGTGTGGGGGCGGGTGTGTGTCATCTTCACAACAAACTTCAAGTTAGGCCCATTTTACAGAAGGGGAAACTGAGGCTTTGAAATAATAACTTGCCTGAGACCACAGAGCCAGTAGATCTTAGAGGTGGCCAGTCATTTATATGAGGGATGTGTATCTAGAAGGTATTGTTTGGGGTCAGCTAATGGTGGGGTGATTTGTGTATGTAATAGATTATGTAAGTTCTAGTTCATGGATGGGTAGATTTACTTATAGGGTGGGTTGTGATTGGTGGGACATGGGGTACGAAATAGGTTTCTGGAATGTGCCTCACAGGCAGTGGGTCACCCGTGTTGTGTGTTTGGTAAAGCATGTATGTCACTGTTTGTGTGCAGAGTAGCTTGTCGTGTGCAGGCTGCCCACCTGATAGTTCTTGCATGTAACAGGCATGTGTGTGGCATGGTTGACCTTAGTTGATCATAGACCTTATTTAATTCAATCTAAGATGCCATCTGTAGAGGTTGAAAATTGTTATTTTTGTTACCGTTAAACTTTGACATGCCAGCGATCCCAGCCCACTTTCAGAAATAGGGAACTGCGCCTCTTAGACTCGATGGGATGCCATACGTGTAGGCTTGTGAGAGGACTAGCTGTGTGTGGCCTGTCACAGGTGCCAGACAGGTGGCAGGACCCAGAGTCAGCCCTTGAAGGCCCCTCCCAGGGCTGCCCCTCCTTCTCCTCTGTGTTTATGCCTTAGTTGGGTCTCCTGCCCGCCTCAGCCTTGGCCCCAAGGCTGTTGGAGCCAGGCTCAGATGTTCCTGGCAGAGCACGCGAGGAACCCACCAGGAGTTGAAGTCTTCTCCATCAGCCCTTATGGAATTTCTCTCCCTCCCTCCCTCGCTTAGGGTCTTGTCCTGATCAATAAACAACTGGGCCAGTATCTTCACCCCATTTTACAGATGGGAAAGTTGAGGTCCTTAGAGAGATGTGATTTAAAGAAAGTTATCCAAATAGTGACAGAGCTAGTTCCTAAACCCAGGTCTCCTGACACCAAATCCAGCTTCTCTTCTCCTCCAGAACAATTGCCCCCCGCTCCAACTCCCACCCCAGTTATCTCAGCTCCAGGGGGAAGATGGAGGGAGGAGAACACAGCTACACGGGGCAGAGAAAGGGCTTCTAATAGTTGGAAGAATATGAGCAGGATGCCTCCGCACACCCCTCAAGCACATGCTGCTTCTCCCACTGATTCACCCACTCATTAATTCACCCATTCACTCACTTATTCATTCACTCTTTCAGTAATTCACCCACTCACATATTAATTCACCCTGTCTCTAATTCACCCACTCTCCTATTCACTCATTCATTAATTCACCCAGCCACTCACTCATTCATGCACTCTCTCACTAGTTCACCCACTCTTTTTTTTTTTTTTTTGCGGTACGCGGGACTCTCACTGTTGTGGCCTCTCCCGCTGCGGAGCGCAGGCTCCAGACGCGCAGGCTCAGCGGCCACGGCTCACGGGCCCAGCCGCTCCGCGGCACGTGCGATCTTCCCGGACCGGGGCACGAACCCGCGTCCCCTGCATCGGCAGGCGGACTCCCAACCACTGCGCCACCAGGGAAACCCAGTTCACCCACTCTTGCTCTTGTTACCAAATCCCTGTGCCCGGCCCTTCCCACCAGCAAAGGAGGACAGGTTCCCGGGCCTCCAGAGTCCCAGATCCTTCTACGTCGGCCTGCACTTTCCAGCTCCACCACCCCAGGTAGTCTGGGAGCTCATGAAAGTGTCCGCATGGTGGGCAATGAGGGCTGGAGGGTGTAGAAGAAAAGAGTGAGCCATGAGTTGAAGGCAGGCGGGACTGGCCACATGATTATCAGGGCCCGGTCCCAAACAAAAATGCGGGGCCCCTTGTTCAGGACAGCCGAGCATTAAACCAAACACGGGAGCCTGAGAGTGGAGCTCTGTGCACTGCTCAGGTGGCTCACCCGTGAAGCCCACTCTAGAGGGAGGAGGTGGGTGGAGAGAAACAAAGGAGGTACGAAAGGGAGGCGAAGGGGGCCAGGAGGAGAGGGGATGGACGCTTGCTGGGCACTGCTTGGTGTTTTCCTAATGCCATCTCATTTAATGCTCAGACCACCCTTTGAAGTTGATTGTGTATTTTCTAGAAGAGGAAACTGAGGCTCAGAGAGGAGAATCATTTACCCAAAGTCACGATTAGTAGGTGGTAGGCGCCTGAATGTTAATCCAGGTCTGTGGGGCTGTAAGCCTTGTCTCCGCCTGTTCCCCGAGGGGAGGGGGAGGCACGGGGGAGGGCAACAGGAGGAGGTGACGGAGACCTGGGAGATGGAGTCTGTCTGGGCCTGAGCAGCTGTGACAGACTGAGCAGCCCCCTGTGAGGGCTGGCGGTGGCCAGAGCGGGGTCCTGGGGAGCAGGGCGGGGGACCCAGACAGCAGTGTGGGCCTCTCAGTCCTTCCTGCTCCCAGGGGAGGCAGGAAACTGGAAGGGAGCTCCCAGAACGAGGATCCAGAAGATTGGTATCTGGGGCCTGGGATTTACGTTTCTGATTCATGAGCCATGAGGCAGCTTTATCTCTGCAAGAGCATTGAGGGTCGAAGTCAATGACTGGGGAAGCTACCGAATTAGGGCATCTTGGAGGTGGGCTGTCGGTGTCCCAGGGTATATGTGAGCGTATCAGCCTGACTCGGGGTGACAGTGACTTGGAGGGTGGCTGAGTCAGGGTCAAATGGAGGCTGGTGGGTTAGTGTACCCATCTTACAGAATTGATAACACAATACTGGGGAGCTGGGGCCCCATCCGTTGTAATAGCACTCCGGGGGTTCAGCCAGAAACCAACAAACAGCCAAATCCCTGTGGCCCCGCCCAGCCGGTCCACCAGTGGGGGAGCCGATTAACCATTAACCCCCAACCCTCCCCGGCAGAGCCTCCACCCCTTCGCAGGGGCTAGGCCAAGACTCCCGGCAGATCCTCCCAGAGGACGGTTTGAAACGCAGGAAGGCAGAGAGGGCACCTGGGAAGAGGCGGTGGGAGGGCGGAGGGCGGGGGCTGGGGCTCGGCCCAGAGCCTTCGGGGTGGGCATCCTGGGCAGGGCAGGTGGCCGAGGTGTGAAGAGGGGAGGATGCGCCTCTCCAAAACCCTTGTCGACATGGACATGGCCGACTACAGTGCTGCGCTGGACCCAGCCTACACCACCCTGGAGTTTGAGAATGTGCAGGTGTTGACGATGGGCAATGGTAGGTGGGGGCAGGTGTGCCCAGGTGTGCCAGTTGGGGGCAGGTATGCCCAGGTACGGGAGCGAGTCTTCAGCACTCAATTTGGGACTGGGAGGAGAATGATAGATTAGCACGTTGGTCCCATAGGTGAGAGCACAGGTGTTGCCAGGTGAAGCAGATGTGCCCAGGTACAGTGACCAGAGGTATTCTGGGTTGGGGGGTGCTGCAAGGGCAAATCTTCAGCAAAAGCAGGTCCCAGGTATTCCTGCCAGGCCCCTGTGGTCCCTGTTACCAAAGCTGTCCCCGCTCAGCATGTCACTGGGAGCGGGGACTTGATGGGGAGCTTCCTCTTGGCGTCCAGCCCCAGTAACCGGCCCAACATGGCCCCTTCTTGAACCCCTTGGGCCTAGGTCCAGAGAGATGGAAAGGTATGTCCTGTCCCTGGGGACGGTGGATGGAGGCACAGCTGTGTTTCAGGGCATCTTTGGGACTTTCCTGGGGTGAACGCCCCACTTAGAGAAAACGGAGTTCTCAGGGAGGTTTTGCTAAACGAGACGCGGACCAGCAGCGCGTTGCCGTGTGCGTGTGCGCTGGTGTGCGATCGTGGCCTCCTCCTGGCGTGCGTGCGTGAGTTTCCGTGTACGCGTGCGGGCAGCTGGCAGTGTGTTGCAAACGTGTGTTTCCGGGAATCCACTTGCATGTTTGTGTTCTCCTGTCTGTGTGTGCATGTTCTGTGTCTCACTTCTAGTTGCATTTGTTCACTGAGTGGGTCTGTATTTGTTGGTGTCTCTAGGGATGCCTGTGTTTGTCTTGCTTATGTCCGTGAGCGGCGATGAGTGTGTGTACGTGTGTCTGTGGATGTTTGCACACGTGGTCTGTGGATGTGGATCGGTTTGTGTGCCCCGAGCTTCCTGGGTGTATGTCCCGTTTGGGCATCCCGTCTCGTGCCCCTGTTTATACCTGCTTGTGTCAGTGTGCGCATCCCTGCCCTCGGGGGTCCGGAGCACATGTGATGGTGTACACGTGATGTTCAGGGTTGCCATTCGACAAATGCGATTCACACCAGCAACAGGTCCATTGATCTCAGAGCAGATTGTGTTGCCTGTGTGTCTCTCCCCACGTTTATACATACGCTCCCATATCACCTAGAGCACATTTGAAGGTGTGGGGGGGGGTCTCCTGCACAAAAAGATGGGGGAAGGGAGGGGGCCTGGAAGCCAGGATGCCGGGACCTGACGGGTCGAAGGCCAGCCTCAGAGGAGACGGGGCAGCTGGCCGAGGTTGGCCTTCCACCTGCCTTCCTTCCATGGCTCTGCGGCTTCAGCTGAGGTCTGTAGAACTTGGGTCAGCTCAGCTCAGCCAGAGAGAGGTGTCTGCCCTGCCCGCGGTCAGTGGGCACTGCCTGTGGTCAGTCTTACCAGCTGCTCGCCTCCTCCTACCATTCGCTCACTGTGTGACCTTGGGCACGTCACCTCCCCTCTCCTGGCCTCTGTATATGTCTACAAAATGGGCTTAGTCACCTGAGGCCTGCTGGCCGGCCGGCTTTTAGGAGTGTCCGGGGATCACGTGAGGGAACTGAGGGGAAAACACACAGGAAATGGTAAACAAGAAGCTGCTGCACTAGGCAGGGTCTGTGTGACCCCAGAGGGATAGTGTGTGCTGCCACACCTGGTCACCGCCCAGCCCTGGGCTGCCCCCATCACCCCTTCAAAGCGTACGTCTCCAGCTCCCGAGAACGGTGTGTTCCTGAGACAGAGGCCAGGCTCCTTACCGGCTGTTCTGAAGACAGGACAGCCTCCAGCTCTGGAGCCAGAAAGATCGGGGCTCAAATTCTGGCATAAATCCTTCCTACCTGTGTGAACTTGCCAAGCCATTTTCCTCTCTGAGCCTCAGTTTCCTCATCTGTAAAATGGGAGTAAATCATAGCACCTGCCTCCCAGGGCTAACCAGAGGATCCAATAAGATAAGGCACCTGAGTGCTTAGCGCTGGTAACTGGTCCTGGCCCCGCGTGAGTCGTCTCAGGAACTCTGAGCATCTCTAAGAAGAGTCTACGTTCTCCCTTGGAGTTTGAAGTGGGCTGAGAGTTGGGGTTATCTTTTGCATACATCCTGGGCTGGAGGCTTGAAGGCTCCAAAGATAGCTCCCTACCTGCCTCCCACTCTTGATTCAGAAGTGGCAGAAGTCCTTGTTTATCAGAGGCCCCAGCAGACACCCCAGTAAGGACAGCACCGGCCAGAGGCCAGCACTGGCCCTCACACCTGGACCATAAATCTGGTTCCTCTACTTAACAGCAATGTGATGACTCTGGGCAGGTCCTGTCCTCTCCGAGCCTTGATGTTCTCACCTGGAGAATGGGAGCCATCAGCTGACCCTGGGAGTGGGGTGATATACTTGGCATCACCCAGCCTATCCTGCCCAGGATATGGGAGCCCCTTCCCCCAGCCTCCACCTGAGTTGTGGGGTCAGCTCTCCTGGGGGTTGGAGGAGGCAAGGCTGAGGGAGAAAGGGCACCAACGCAGCTTAACAATTATCCCCATCTCCAGGAATAATTCACCAAGTGGAGGGGGCCGCACTCCTGGGCACCCTCGGGAGTCTAGGTGATGTTCAGCTAGGCCACAGCAGCAATGAGATGTCCACTTGTGCTTGGAGGCTGGAAGGCATCTGCCCCCAGAATTTTCTTCTGCAGAAAAGTTTTCATTTCACAAACACTGATATAGTGCTTGTTATGTGCCAAGCACTTCACCTATATTGATTCACTGAATCTTCATAACAGACCTAGGGATTATCATGTTCCCTATTTTACACGGGAGGAAATGAAGGCACAGAGAGGTAAATTAATGCAGCCAAGGTCACACGGCTAAGAGGTGGGCAAGCTAGGATTTAAACTTGGCAGAAGGGCTATAGAGGTTGTGCTCTTAACTACAGCACTATATCCCTTTCCAGTTCTTAGCTAGATGTTCCCTAGGAATTCAAGATTGGATTCAGGGTTTCTATGAAAACACGTGTGTGTATGACTTTGTGTGATGTGTGTATGTAGGCTTTATTCCGGGGAGATGGTCGATAGTGTTTGTCATCTTCTCTAAGAGGTCTATCCTTGGTGGACAATTTGCTTACAAAAAAGAGGGTTCAGCTGCTGAAACTTAAAAGAAATTGAAAACAACTGGACCAGTCAAACTGCCCCTCTTTGCAGTTAGGGAAACTGAGGCCCAGGGGAAATTGAAGCAAGGAAAAGGAGCTTGTCCCAAGGCCACAAGCAAGTTGGTAGCAGTACTAGTACCCAGGACCCCAGCCACCTGCCTCTTATTCCCCTCTTCACATTTACATAGATGCAGTAGCTTTTGCTATGAGGTGCTCAGATCCTTGCCATGATCCTCCCAGGAGGGCAAACGAGCCACTGTCCTTGATGTATGTCTTCCTGTTCCCTAGGAGAGTTTCAGGGCCCCTGGGTACCAAGCTGAGAGCCACCCAGACCTGTTCACTCAGTGAGGAATGAGGAACTGGACCTGGTTCTGGGCAGATGCTGGGGGAATATTTGCCCCTCCCACGGGCCCCTCCACCCAGCCAATCAGGGTCTACGAGGGTTGGATGCATCCTAGGAGACAGCCAGGTTTTCGTTCCTTCCCAGAGAAAAGCTGGGGCTAGCGGTCTCCACGATGGGGAGGAGCAGACCTTTGCAAACAACTCTGTGAAGTCAGTGTCACAACCATCCCTAAGTTATAGATGCAAAATGGGGGTTCCAAAATGGCGAGGAACTTGCTCAAGTTCTTGGAGGGAGTATAACAGCACCTGGGTGTAGCTGAGGCTGAAGCCCTGGGGAGATCCCCACAATGCTCATATCAGTTTCTGAATCTAAACCACCAGGAGAGCAGGGCCTCCGGGAGGTGACTTTCTGCCCCTCCTGTGTCCTCACTTTTCTTTTGTGGTGCAGACACATCCCCATCAGAAGGTGCCAACCTCAACGCACCCAACAGCCTGGGTGTCAGCGCCCTGTGTGCCATCTGTGGGGACCGGGCCACAGGCAAACACTATGGTGCCTCAAGCTGTGACGGCTGCAAGGGCTTCTTCCGGAGGAGTGTAAGAAAGAACCACATGTACTCCTGCAGGTGAGGAACCTTGATTTCTCCAGCTGGGAAATGAGTGCGCTTGGGCTAATGTCCCCCCGGGTCTGTCCTCTCTCTGAATAGGTCCCAGAGGCATCTGCCCTTCAAGCCCTTCAAGCCTCCTCAGATCTCTTAGTCCTTGCAGATCCAGATGGGAACATCTAGTCTAGAAACTTAATTTATTGATCGTAAAGCCATTGACTGACATTTATTGAGCACTTACTATGTGCCAGGCACCATACTAAGTCTTTGCCTGTATTAACTGTTCCCAGAAGCTCATTGTTAATTTTTCCCATTTAGCAAATGGGGCCCCATGTGGTTTAGGATCAGACCTTCTCTGAAGCCTCAGAGGACGAGGACCATCCCCCACTCTGATGCTTTTTCTGGGGCAAATAGGGGATTGGCCCCGGCCTTTCCACCTCTCTCAAGGCCTTGGAGATCCCTCCTTCAAAGCGTCTCACGTTCTGGGTAACAACAATAATAAAATACTGGTAGCTGTCAGTTACGAGCCCTTACTATGAACAGATTGTGTGCTGAGCCCCATTAAGGTAATTATCTCATTTTCACCTGTCAACACCCCTCTGTGGTCGTCACTATTATTATTCTCATTTTATAGATGAGGAAGCTGTGGCTTGGAGAGGACTAGGAATTTGCCCAAGGTCACCCAGCTTGAAGCAATGTCAGAGCCCAGATTGACACTCAGGGTACCACCCATAACCACTGTGGGTACTGCCTCTATTCCATATCCCCCCCCAGAATGTGGCTTATGTGGACCAAGTACTGACACTGATCCACAATCAGGAGCCCACTCTGGGCTCTGGGATTTTATAGGATATGCTGGAAATAGCAGTGCCTTGTACTTGCAGCTGAGTGATCTGAGGCCATGTGTCACCTCTCTGAGCCTCAGTTTCCCCATGTTTAGCGGGACAGGGTTGGGCTCTCAGAGAGTCCATAGCGCCTTTCCAGCTGCTGGTTGGTTAGCAGAAGAACTCCTGGGATGAAAGGTTTGAACAAAGAGGCTGGAGGTCAACCAGATGGCCAGGATCCTGGTTCAGACCTGGGAGGGGGAAGGCTGTCTCTTCTCTACCCAACCATCCAAAGCCCTCCCCAGATTTAGCCGGCAGTGCGTGGTGGACAAAGACAAGAGGAACCAGTGCCGCTACTGCAGGCTCAAGAAGTGCTTCCGGGCTGGCATGAAGAAGGAAGGTGAGCCTCGACCCTCCCCCTGCCACCCCACTGTCCCACCTGCACCCACAAGCTCCCGGCAGCCATTTACAACTGCGGCTACAACTTTATGACTTGGTGACAGGCCCCAGGGTGACTGGCTAATGGCTGAGAGGAGGGAGGGCCTGAAAATCTGACCATAGGGAGGGGCTGGGCTTGGTCTTGAGAAAGATTCCAAGAGATAAGCTCCCACTTTCAGCTACTCAGGTTCCCAGCGCCACCACCCCTGCCTGCCTTTACCAACACAAGGCAGCCGAGTTGGGTGTTTTTTCTTAATATGCTATTTCAAACATTAGGAAAAGTGTAGAGAATAGCACTACGAACATCCATGGACCCACCACTCAGACTCAGCAAATGGGAATGGGGGCGGGGGTGGGAGAGTTCTATACCTGAGCTTCCTCCCCAAGCAGTTTCTTAATCTTCCTTCTTGGGCATCAGGTGACCCAGCGTCCTCCCGTTCTAGGAAAAGGGAACAAGACCCCAGACTCATCCTGGGTGGAGGAGGATGGGAACGCTGGGGCACAATGTTTATTCAGGTCTCCCTGGCCTCCTGCCACAAGCAGATACCAATCCCCTGGCTGGGCGTTTCCACAGTTGATAGTTCCTTTCATTCTCATGACAGCCCTGTGTGGCACTATTATCCTTCCTGCTTTTCATGGACGAGGTAACTGAGGCCCAGGATGGTTCAGCAGCTTGCCCAAGGCCCCACAGCTGGTCAGACAAGCTCTGAGGTTTGAACCCAGAGCTTTGGACCCGAGTTCATTGCTGTTTGGACGATACCTCATTGCTGCCTACTGTGCCCTCCAGACCCCAGGAATGTTTAAAAGTTTTTCAGCCTAAGCTCAGGAGGCAAACATCTTTTAACCGCTTCTCTGGGTAACTTGAGCTCCTTTTCAAATCTCTTTGTCTCCTTCTCTGCTCAGCTCACTTTTCCCAGCCCTGGGACTGGCTCCCAGACCTTCACTTCCAGCCCGCAGCTGTAGCACAGCAGCCAAAACCCTTGGTCTAGTTCTGTACAAACACACACACCCCACCCCACCCTACCCCGCAGCAGGATCCTGGGACCCAGCCTTCCCCGGGCAGACTGAGAAGGACGGGAACTTCGCTTTGCTTGTCTCCCCTCCCCGACTCTACCTCTGAGCCCCTGTTTTCTCTTCTCCCTCCCTGGGAAACATCTTCTGGGTCTCATCCCTACAGAGCCCTTAGAGTTCACAAGCCCCGCTGGGAAAGCTGGGCCTGCGATCCTCATGAAGGAGTGCGTGGCCTCCAAGGCCCCTTGCGGCTCACAGCAACACAGTTCTCTCATCCAGACCTCAGTTATTCTCAAAGTCCGGGAGGGCCTTTTTCAAAAAGCAGATGCCTCCCTGCTCTCCCCTACCCAGTTATCAATGGGACTGAGCCACTCTCACCTTGAACTTGAGAACGACTTTGTGGAATGAGAAATGTTATGAATGGGGGACTGCCCTGGTGGTCTAGTGGTTAAGACTCTGTGCTTCCAGTGCAGGGGCGCAGGTTCGATCCCTGGTCGGGGAACTAAGATCCCACTCGCTGCGCAGCGTGGCCAAAAAAAAAAAAAAGAAGGAAGAAAGAAATGTTATGAATGGGAATATGAGGCATGTTTGAACAGCTGGAGGCAAGAAAAAGATTGAGAGCTCTAGTCTAAGAGCCAGACAGTCTAGGGCTCTAAGAGCCAGTGATTCTATCACCCCGACAGCCTAAGATTTTAGGTTTGAGAGAATGAATCTCTCGTGTTAAAATTCCAGGCCTTGTGACAGGCAGGTGGGAGAAAGGTTGGCAGCTCACCTGAGCAGATGGCTACCTTCCTAGGCTGCAGGTAGCCTGGTCCTGCCTCTGGATGGTCTTTATAGATGTCTCTTGTTAAAGATTCAGAGTCACTTTGACGTGTCACTTCGAGGAAGTTTCTGCCCCATCTGGGCTCCAGTGTTCACATCTATAAAATGACAGGGGTGGATAATGAACCCTTCCAGCTCTGTGAGTCTAGCTTTACACCCACGGATCTACCTGTACAAGTACATACTGCCCACCAGGACATGTGTGTTTGTTCCCTGATCCTCCCACTGAGCTGCCACAGAGGCAGCAGGCCCGGATCCTGGCTCCTGGAAGGGGAGGGAGAGCCCCCGGCCATTCTGCCTTAGCTTAGCCTTGGGAATAGCCAATGGCTTCTTGTCTTGGAGAAAGTGGCGTTACTCCAGGAGGATAGGAGAATCGACCGATGGCAAGTGAGTGTGGGCTAGTAAAGGTTGGTGCTTGTTTACATGCTTGGGTTAACCAGGAGATCATGACACATGCAGTTGCTTGGTTGCTTTGAGAACAGGCCAGGGTAGCAACGTGTTCCATTGCCACTGTGGTCAAGTTCTGGGAAGTCAGGACATTACTAGCTCTACCTAAGTCTTATAGTCCCAACCCCCCTCCTTGGCCTGGTGGGAGGTTCTCAAAGCCAAGAGAGATTCTTGGTGGAAGCCCCAGTGATCAGGAGAGTTGGGACCAGTTTTTATTTCCCTTCCTCGATGGCCTTAGGAAGATCCAGGGATTAAAACTCAAAAGTTGTCCCTGAGGACGGGAAGGTATGGGCCGCAAACGTAGCATTTATAGACCAGTCAGGTATATACGAGGTCATCAGATCTACCCCCTCCCCATTTGACAGATGCGGAAGTTGAGGCCAGAGAGGTGATGTGATTGGGTCGGGGGTGGGGGAAGGCAGGACTAGAGCTCAGGCTCCCCAGAGCTGAGCAGACACCAAGGTCCTTGGATGAAAACTAGTGGTGATGGCCTTGGGAGGCACCTTCTCGGTCTAGATTCTTGAAACTTCCTCTCGACCACAGGGAAGGGCTCTACATCTCAAAGTCTTATAAGTTTGGCCCGAGGCTATTCCACGGTGGTCAGAAGTGGGTTCCCTGAAAGAACAAAGACTCTGGGAAGAAATCTGGGGAATCAGTGGGGTCAACAGCCAGTCTCAAATTTCTTCCTCTAAACCTACACCTGCCTGGGCCCCTGCTGGCAGACGCAGGACAAATGTCTGACTCCTGGCATCAGAAATCCAGCCCAGGACGCAGAGCCAGGGGTGCAGGAGGTGCAAGCTGGCGGTAGGCCAGGGGCCGTCTGATAGGCCCTTCCTGGGAACCCCGGCCCAGCACCCCCCAACGCCCCGACTCAGGGGTTCTCTCGGAAGACAGGCTGGTCCTCCTCTCCGCCTCTGCCCGGGCCGGTTAATATTCAATAGAAGTTACCTTAGGTCCCCGACCCTGCTAATACTGAGCAAACATTTGGAAAACATCATTCCGTGACTGAGCTCGCGCTGGGCACTGATAACACCGGCCTAACCTTGAGGAGCCCAATCCCCAGCTGCTGACAGCAGCCCTTTTCTTAGGCCGCCACTTGGCGCCCTGGTGGGTGCGGGCCGGTAGCCATGGGAGGGGTGTCGCGGGCGGGGCGGGACTCGGGCAGGGCAGCGGTGCTGGGAGCTGACGTCCATCCAGGATGGTGGGTCTGGGGAGAGGAGATTTCTTACCTTGGGACCTCTATCATATCCCACTAAATTCCCGGGCTCCCTGTACACTATCTGACTTTCATTCTCCGATTTCAACAATGTGTGAAATCAGGAGAGAGTTGAATAGCGGGAATGTCAACGTTCCATTGAGAAACGGGGCATAGGATGTGCCCAAGAATCAGAGCTTGTCTCATCCTGTGCCTTCTTTCAGCCGCTCAACAGATATTTATTGAGCACCTACTGTGCGCCAGGCTCTGTTCTACTTGTTGGGGCTACAGCAGCGGACAATAGGGATGATGTTCTGGCTTTCTGGAGCTTTTCTTCTCTTAGAGAGACAGAGAGTGAAGAAAGAAACAGAGAGTAAGTACCAAGAAGAAAAATAAGGCTGGAGAAGAAAGGGCAGAGCCTGCGGGAGGGATACCACATCAGACAGGATGGTCAGAGCAGGTGTCTCTGAGACGGTGATATTTGCACAAAGACATGAGTAAATGAAGAAGCAGCAGCGTAGCTGCAGGGGGAAGAGAATTCCAGGCAGTGGGAACAGCAGCGGCTAAGGCTTTGAGGGAGAGTGGCCGAGTGAGTCCCAGAACAGCGGGGAGGCAGGTTTGACAGGCAGAGAGAATAAAAGCAAGATGGGAGAGACAGGACCATCGTGAGCAATTGTCTCTTTGCTCCGGGTATGATGGGGAGGTCCCGGTTTTGAGCAGTGGAGGCATATGACCTAAGTTGGGTTTTAGGGGATCCCTTTGTCTTTCGAGAGGTGCACAAACTGCAGGGGCAAGGCCAGAAGCAAAGTGACCAGTGAGGAGGGTCCGAACTACCCCAGGGCCCAGCCCAGAGTGGGAGCCACAGATGGATCTTGCAAAGCTTTCTGATGGAATTTGGAGTGTGAGCCGACGGGGTAGTGAGAACAAAGGCGTATAGTGAGACTCCCAGGCTGGGAGGAAGAATGAACCTGCCTGTCCCTGAGATGGGAAAGACTCCGAGGGGCAGGTTTGGAGGGAAAAGCTTATAGATGGGGAAACCGAGGCCCAGAGAGAGGATGTGACCCCCGCCAGCACATGGAGAGTGAGGGATGAATCCCGACAGGAACCCAGGTCTCCTGCCGCCTCGTCCTCCCTCCTTCCAGCTTCAGAAACATTCCACCGTGAGGCCTCCCGGACTCCAAGGACCAGGCCAGGGAAGCAGAAGGGCCACCTTACATCTTAGGCCAGGATGGGGATGCCCGGGGGTGTGAGGCCCTGGTGGACGGAGGCCCTGGATATCTGAGTTCCTGGCAGGGAGCCCCGCAGTTGGTCAGGAGGGAGCCAGAGCTTTCCGGAGCTGCTCCTGAGAGGTTTATCTAGAGCACATGCACTTCCTGCTGGTGGCTGAGACTACCAGGGCAGGTGGGGCCTCCAGATCCCCTTGTCCAGGCCTTTTGCCTCCACACTCAGGAATCCCTGACCATCTCCGTCAGCCAGAACAATTCATTTTGCTTGTTTTATACACTCTCATCTGGAAAGAAAGGGACCATTTTCCAAAACAGAGCTTGAAAGCCTGTCATCTTGAAAGCCTGTCAAAGAATCATTTAGATTCTTTTCCCTCTTCAAAGTTCAAGACCCACCTTCAGCCCTCTGCCAAGTCATCACGACCTTGCATGCCTCCAGTGATGGCTGGATCACTCCTACAGCCACCCAGCTGTGTGCGGGGCAGTTGTGGCGCTTGGCAAGTTCTCCCACAAGCTGGGCCAGGACCCATCTCCCCCCATTCCCACATGCTGATCTGGGCTCTGCCCCCTGGACACTCCCCAGCAACCCCCCAACTCCCACCTACAACCCTGTTTCCTTTGTTCCAGGCCAGCCTTGCAGTCCTTCCCTCTGGGTTCAGCCACCTCCCCTTGCTCCTCAGCCAACCCTCATGTCATGGGAGCCCCCCACCCCCACCTCTCTCTGCCTCCTCACAGCCGTCCAGAATGAACGGGACCGGATCAGCACTCGCAGGTCGAGCTACGAGGACAGCAGCCTGCCCTCCATCAATGCGCTCCTGCAGGCCGAGGTCCTGTCCCAGCAGGTACCGGGGGACCCTCCACCCACCTGGGGATCCCTCACCCCAAAGAGGAATCTCAACTCCACCCCTGACCTCCCCAGCCAGGCCCTGGAGCAGCAGATGGGAGGGTCCTCAGCTATCGCAGAAGGGAAACTGAGTCCAGGGTCGCTCAGCCGGTTTAGTAGCAAAGACCCACAGCCGGCACTCAGGGGCCCTGTGGGGCCTGCATTCTGCAAGCCAAGCAGTTTTCTCTCTCGCTGAGGGCCTGAGATCAGCTTAGCCCCGAGAGAAAAGAGGAGTGGACAAGTGGACAGAGTAGCGCATGGGGCTCAGCCAACCCCTTGCTGTGTGACCTTGGGCAAGTCACAGCACTTCTCTGGGCAGTGGTTTCTCCACTTATCCGATGAGGATGAGGATTTTTGCTCTGCTTCTCCTCTAGGGCTGAGGGATTCCTTGGGGTTCAAAGGAGCTGGTGGAGGAGGGCGCACGGGGCAGGCAGCAGATAAAGGCCCAGAGAGAGCTTCTTCCCCCGTAACTGCCTCCTCAGCATCCTCCCTTTCCGGTTTTCCCTGAGCTTCCTTCAGAGCTGAGAAGGCACCCACTGTCCACCTCCCCTTTTCCAGACAGGAGAACTCTCCGGGGCGGGGGCTCTGTGCAGGGGACAGAGAATATAAGGAGGGCCCGGCCATCCCCAGCATTTTCCTTCATCTCCCCCAGATCACCTCCCCTGTCTCTGGAATCAATGGTGACATTCGGGCAAAGAAGATCGCCAGCATCGCGGATGTGTGTGAATCCATGAAAGAGCAGCTGCTGGTGCTTGTCGAGTGGGCCAAGTACATCCCAGCTTTCTGCGAGCTCCCCCTGGACGACCAGGTGAGGGTGAACACGGTCTGCGGGCAGTGCGCGCCCTGGGCAGGTGGGTCCTGCTGGCCCACCCGGGATATAGCCTTGGACTGGTTTGATTTTATTTAACAAACATACATAGTGCTCATGTGTGCCTGGAGCTGTTTAAATCACTTTATAAATATTAGCTCATTTAATCCTTCCAACAACCCTAGGGGATCAGTGCTATTATGACCATCTTATAGGTGAGGAAACTGGGGCACAGAGAGGTTAAGTAACTTACTCAAGATCACACAGCTAGTATCCAACACAGCTGGTATTAGAACACGCAGACAAGCTTCAAAGTCCAGGCTACTAGCCGCTGCACCACTGCCCCAGGCAGCTCTCCTGGGGAGGATGTTGGTAGGGGCTCAGGGGCAGGAATCAGGAGGTTTGGGCTTGAGCCCTTGCTCTAAGATAGGTTCTCTGTGTGATCCTGGACAAATTACTTTCTCTCTCTGAGCCTCCATTTTCTTATCTGTAAAGTGGGAATTGTAATATCCACTTCAGAAAGCTGTTGGGAGGATTGAGGACATGGCCATTTAAAAAAAATTTTTATTGGAGTGTGGTGATTTACAATGTTGTGTTAGTTCGGTGTACAGCAAAGTGAATCAGTTATACATATACATATATGCACTTTTTTTTTTAGATTCTTTTCCCATATAGACCAATACAGAGCATTGAGTAGAGTTCCCTGTGCTATACAGTAGGTCCTTATTAGTTATCTATTTTATGTATAGTAGTGTGTACATGTCCGTCCCAATCTCCCACTTACCATTTGAAAAGCATAAATCATTTAATGGGGCACCTACACAGTCCCAGGCCACAGTGGACCTCCCTGTCAGTTTCTTCCTTATATCCCACCAAGATGGTTTAACTCGGCATTTTATTTCCCAAAGTACCTTCTTTGGAATACCAAAAAATGTCCCAGGGGAAAAAGGGGGCTGAAGGGGTGGGGTCTGAGGACAATTGAGTTTCTGAGATACTGTAAATGGTAGCGCCTGCCCAGGGCATCCCCGAGGCCTCTGCAGACACTTTCCCTGTTTGGGAAAGAGGAGCTGGACTGGGTCACCTTCTCAGCTCCAAGGGAAGTTGAGGGACACCAATGGATAGCGTTCCAGGTACCGGCTCCTGGTGCATTTGCTTCTCTGTTTTGCACATTTGCACAAAAGATTGGCAACACATGTCAGTCTATGAAAGTTTCCGAGAAGTCCTCAGGCAAGGCAGCTATGGAACTTTGGGAAGCCTAGGGCTCTCCTGGAGTACGTTAGTATCACCTGGTGGGACACGCTGTGAAAACCCTGGTTTGGCTGGTCCTCACCCTCATACGGGGGCTAGATCAGACGCCCTCTCACATGGATTCCTCTCTGCTTTGGAAGGGATGACAAGGCAGGGATCTTGGCCGAGCTGCCCCTGCCTTTTCCCCTGCTCCTCATGTTCTGGCCCTGGTCCCCTCTGCTGGAGAGTCTGTATTAATGTTTAATCCCTCCTGTTCCTTCCCAGGGGCTCAACAGGGCAACAAGATCCCCCCCAAGCTAAGCAATTGTTAACCTCGATTTCCCACCCAAACCTTCCTGGCTGGGGCTCAGAGCATTCTCAGAGAGCAGTGATGGGTGGCCAGTAACACAGAATAATCATTAACATCACCACCTCCCTGCCTGCCCGCCCCCAGAACAGCCACCATGTTAGGGGGCTAGACCCAGGGCCAGGAGGGTTCCCGGCTCCCCATTCATGGTGTATAAGGAGCTCATCTTGCCCGAGATGGGTGAAGCACACCTGGGAGGATTGGGGGCACTGTCTGTCGACACTGCCCCAGGAACCACCTTCCAAGTTTGTTTGCTTCTTGGTTTGTCTTGGACATCAACCCATTGAAACCTAGAAGGCTGGGTAGCATTGGATAAGGGGACTGAGGCTTGGAGAGAAAGAGCGATGTGCCCAGGGTCACAGAACAAGGCAGCCACAGGGTGTGAATCCAGGTCTTCTGCCTCTTGATTGCAGAGGCACTGGGGTAAGTGACGGAAGTCCTGCATGGTGCCTGGCATGGAGGAAGTGCTCGATAATCAGCATCCTTTGGCTTCCTTTTGCCCTGGTTATGGAGAGGGAGCTCTCGCCTCCAAGGCTGTTTGCCATTTCTCCTCTTTTCCTGTCACCCTCACCAGGCTTAACCGTGGGGGAACAGATGAGGTAAGGGCATGGCTGTAGGAGGGGCTCGATCTGGAGAGGACGTTAAGTAGTTGGCTCATCCATTCACCTATTCCTTCCTGCTTCATTCAAACAAATATTTATCGAATGCTTACTATGTGCCTGGTATCCTCCATGCCTTAGAACAACTTCACCTCCTTAGAGAGGCCTTTTATGATCTCCTCATCGAATGCAGTTGCTCTTGCCCCATTGCTCTCTATCACATGACCCTCACGTTTCTTTCTTCTTCCCTCCCTCCCTCCATCAATCTATTTTTTCTTTCTCTCTCTCCCTCCCTTCCTTCCTTCCTTCCTTCCCTCCCTTCCTTCCTTCTTTCTTTCTCCTCCTCCCTCCCTCCTTTTCTTTCCTTTCACCATTGTGTCCCCAGACAAGTGTCTGGCACTTAGTAGGCACTCAGCATTTCACTACAGGAATGAGCAAAAATCCAATGAATGAATGAATCAAAGCATTTTTGCTTTCCTAGTTTAGCCTGCTAAAAGACCTCCAAACTCCCTAACCCAGCCTTGCAGATAAGATCCTTGAGGCTACCAGCCTGCTACTGTTTGACCAGCCCCATCCTTTGGTCCCCATGCAAGCACTGAAGCAGGTGGTTCTGAAAGGGCAAGCAATGTCCTCCTGTGCGCTGGCAGGGCTCCCACCTCAGACTTCAGTCTTCCAAGGCCTCCCTGTCCTCTCTGTAGGGAAGGGGTCGGTCAAGCGGATCCCCTGCCAAGGACCAGTGCTCACACCTTTGCCTCGGGAAGCAACATCCATGTCCAGATTCTTATAACGCTTTCTCAGAATCTAGAATCTTCCAGCGTCAAGTGGGTGGATGCCCTGGAGATCTTCTGGAGCAATGATTTCCCAAAAACAACGGTGCATCAGAATCAACCAAGGAGCTTGTTAATTTCAGATTCTTGGGCCCACCCCAGACATACAGAATCAGCGTCTCTGGCAGGAGGGCCTAAGAATCTGCGTTTTTACAAAACAGTCTTCATAATCTTTCATAGCTGATCCATGGGTAGGAATTCAGGACCCCGGAAAAAGCTGTAAAAGTTTTAGAACTTTTGGGGTTTGTAGACCCTCTTGAGAGTCTGATGAAAGCCTTTAAGTCTCTGCTAAAAAAAACCCACATACCCAGTTGTTATAGTTTTACAAGCCATGCAGATGAGGCCCAGAGGGGAGCAGCTGCTACCCTGGACGCAGCAATTCAAGGACAGACTCAGCATTTGGTCTCCCGGCTCTGAGCACATGTTCTTTACCCTTCCAGGCAGTTTTAGCCGTTATGGGAGGAAGGCAGCAGTTTTCTTTTCTTTTTTTTTTTTTTTTTGCGGTACGCGGGCCTCTCACTGCTGTGGCCTCTCCCGTTGTGGAGCACAGGCTCTGGATGCACAGGCTCAGCGGCCATGGCTCACGGGTCCGGCTGCTCCGCGGCACGTGGGATCTTCCCGGACCGGGGCACGAACCCGTGTCCCCTGCATCGGCAGGCGGACTCTCAACCACTGCACCACCAGGGAAGCCCTTTTGTTTTTTTTTGACCGCACTGCACGGCATGTGGGATCTTAGTTCCCTGACCAGGGATTGAACCCATACCCCCTGCAGTGGAAGTGCAGAGTCTTAACCACTGGACTGCCAGGGAAGTCCCAAGGCAGCAGTTTTCTGATACCCATTTTATAATTCAGGCAGGTAAAGGCAAGGAGACCATTAAGCTGACTTGCCTAGGGTCATTGACTTGGCCGGGAGCAGCCTTCCCAGGGGTGCGGACACCTTCCCAGGGGTATGGACACCGGACGCCATCCCTTCTCTCTTCTAGGTGGCCCTGCTCAGAGCCCATGCTGGCGAGCACCTGCTGCTCGGAGCCACCAAGCGCTCCATGGTGTTCAAGGACGTTCTGCTTCTAGGTGAGGATACTGCCTGCCCAGCCAGGGCTCTGCAGAGGGTGTTCCCAGCACGGAGCACACCCGGGCACGGGAGATTTCCATGGTAGTGTGCAGGAGTGAGGGAGAAAGATCAGGAATGGTCCTGTCCTCAGTATTCTCAACTGGATACCCCGCTCAGATGCAAAGAAATGTGGACTCGAAGAATTAAATTCCCCAGCATGCAAGTTAGAGCACAGTCAGGGTTAGCCCTGGAATAACCTGTGCATTCTGATGTACTTTCTGGAGTAGGAGCAAAAGACATCCAGGAATGGCACAAACCACCAGCCTATGTCACCTATGCCTTCATAGCATGTTTGTTTATTATTTTAAATGCTTATATAGGGCGCACCATGAGCCCTAGTCTGAGTACTTTACAAATACTAACTCCTTTAATATGACAACCATATGAGGTAAGCTCTGTAATTTATTCCCATTTTATAGATGGAAAAACTGAGGCACAGAAAATGATTTACCCAAATATATCTGGCTAGTCAGTGGTAGAAGCAGGACTCAACCCAGGCAGTCTAGTTCCAGAATCTGAGCCCTTATCCTTGGTGCTTTTATGCCTCCCAAGTGGCCCTTTAATGTCATCATTAAACATTTAATGTGTTGTGGGTCTGTTGTCATGTTGAAGAATGGAGCTTGGGTGATGTGAAAGGGGTCCTAGGAAGTCAGGCTCCAGGCCCAGTCCAGTGACTGCAAGCAACTCATTCCTTTAATCTGGGCCTCAGCTTCCTCATCTGTAAAATGGGCATGACAATCCCCACGGGCCCCTCCTCCCATGGGCACCAGCTGCATTATAACTGCCAATGGCAGGGCTTGTCCAAAGCTAGGGGAGAGGGGTGCACCCAGGTGGCTTCCCCATCCCCTCTCCTTCCCAACCCATCCAGGCAATGACTACATCGTCCCTCGGCACTGCCCAGAGCTGGCAGAGATGAGCCGTGTGTCCGTGCGCATCCTGGATGAGCTGGTGCTGCCCTTTCAGGAGCTGCAGATCGATGACAATGAGTACGCCTGCCTCAAAGCCATCATCTTCTTTGACCCAGGTACAGCCCACACCTCCCACCCTCCTCCCCTGATGCTCCAGACCCTCTGTCAAACTTCTCCGACTGGGTTATGTACCCTGAGTTTACCACCTCATCTCTTTAGTACATCAACCAGGAGAGGCCATTTCTATTAGCTCCATTTAACAAATGAGGAAAATCGAGGCTCAAAGGGCTGAAATGACTTGGTAGGGTGCACTGACTCCAGAGGCTCGGTTTTTTTCTTTCCCACTTTACCCTTCTTTCCTCCCTGCTTTCTGCTCCTTACCTCCTACCATCCTTCTTTTCTCTCCCTCAAAACAATTTTTATCAAAATAATATTTACACCCACTTAAAATGGAAGTCGTTTTCCCCACCACACTTTTTCTGTCCAAAGCCTACTCCCCACGGGGGAGCCATTTCCAATTCTTTTTACTGTTTCTTCTGGCAGTTACCTCTCCAGCTCTAAATAAAATGCTAACCCTTCTATTTCTTGGTTTATCCATTTTAGAACATATTTTTCCTCTTGTGATAGTTGAGGATTGCACTTTTCTCTATCACCACTCCCATCTTTTCTCCCCCAACCTCCTAATCTATTTTTCTTGCTATTTCAGTGTCTCTACTGTTCGCCTTTATAATGTCCTGTGCTTATGCTTTTATTTCTTGTCCCATTACCTGTAGGCAGTATCTCCTAACCCTTCTTTAGCAGGATAAAGATAATGCACCGCACTCTCCCCATTCCATCTGCTGACTTTCCACTTGCACTTTTATACAACGCTGTTGTAGTTGTTGTGTCTTTGTGCAAAGTGTGATTTCATTTCACAATGTCAAGATGGATGCCTGCGCTGCAAAAGCCTGCTGGCTTCCTTCCCTCCTTCCATGTTAGAGAGGACCTACTGTGTGCCAGACGCTGTTCTTAGCGCCAGGCCCTCCTTGCATGGAGATCACCTCTAGTACAAATAGTGATAAAGAGGAAATGAGCACTGTTTATGGAGTACTCACTAAGGCTCCGTTCTAAGCGCTCCCTGTGGATGATCTCGCTTTCTTACCTGTGAGGTAGGAATTGTTATTATCACTATTTTGCAGATAAGAAAACGGAGGCACAGGGAGATCGATTAACTTGCCCAAGGTCACACAGCTCTCTGTGTGACCTCTCTCTGTCCAGCTCTCAAGCCCATGTTCCTACCTACCACACGCTATTCCCCGTTTCTTGAGGGGGTAAGATTTCTAGTTCTAGTTTCTTCGAGAGCCTGGCCCAGGCTGCACCCCCTGTGATGCTTGGCCCGGAGCCAGATGGATAGTAACTGCTCAGTAAAATGTGCAGGATTACTGAAGCCGAGCCAGGGTCAGCAACCTGGCTTGGAAAGGCAGGTGACCTAGGACAGGGCCGGGCACGTGGGTGGTGCTCAATAAGTATTTATTGACTGAATGAAAGACTACACAAACGTGGCCCAGGAGAGAAAGCCCTGGACTGGAAATGTGGGTGAAGTTCTCTTTCTGCTGCTTACTTTATCCATTAAAGAGGAAATAAAAGAGGAAATAAATGTATTACCTCCATGACGGTTGAGATTAACTATTGGATGACCACTTGAATCACCTTCTTAGTTAAGGATCTAGAATGTATCCGTTGATTTTTTTTTTTCATTCATTCATTCATCCTTCCGTCCATGTACCCATCCTCTCATCTAATTATCTAGTCAACAAATATTGACAACACATGGTGCTAAGTGGTGGGTTTAAAAAGACAAAAGAGACGTATGCCTGCCTGTACAGAGCTCACAGTCTAGTGGAAGAGACAGTTACATCCTGTGTGCTCAGTAGTGATGGAAGAGCCACAGAAATTTGGGGGCACCATGGACACTGAGAGTGCAGACTTTGGAGGGCGGAATGGAGACAGCTTCCTGAAGGAAGTGTAAACTAAGCTGAGACCCCAAGACGACACGGGCAAGGGAGCAGAGAGGAGGGGAGACTATTCTAAGGCCGCAGAAGCAGTGTGTGCTGAGGTCTGGATGGTGGGACTTTACCTGGGAGTCAGGAGCCCTAACTCACATCATGGATCTGCCAACAAGCGGCTGTGTGGCTTGGGCCAAGTCCTTTCCTTGTTCCGTGCCTCGGTTTCCCCATCTTAAAGATGAGACGGTTGCAAGGTACCCTCTTGGGTGTGTTCCTGAAGGCCTGCCCCCCATCTTCCACTCCTTTCTCCCAGTTCTGCATCTTAGGAAATGTGACAGAAGCCTCTTTCTGCCTGAGTCCAGGAAGCTACAGCTTGCATTAGTGCACCCTGGTTCTTGAGGGCCGTGAATCCTTGCCCCAGCGCTGCTGGGGACTCCCTATGTGACCTTGGGCCACGCGGTCCCCCATATCAGGGCCCCAGGAGTAAGGGGACATCTGGGTCCCACCTCCCCAGATGCTCCAGGTGGCCCCCACTGCCTCCCTTGCACAAGCTCTCCCGTTGCAGATGCCAAGGGGCTGAGCGACCCGGGCAAGATCAAGAGGCTGCGTTCCCAGGTGCAGGTGAGCCTGGAGGACTACATCAACGACCGCCAGTACGACTCACGCGGCCGCTTCGGCGAGCTGCTGCTGCTGCTGCCTACCCTACAGAGCATCACCTGGCAGATGATCGAGCAGATCCAGTTCATCAAGCTCTTTGGCATGGCCAAGATCGACAACCTGCTGCAGGAGATGCTGCTGGGAGGTCGGTGTCCGGCCCAGGAAGGGATGAGAGGTGGGCGGGGCTGGGGTGGGGGGGGCCTCTCCCAGAGACAAGCCTCAGGCAGACCTGAGTTCACCTCTCAGCTCCATCACTTCCTCACTCTGTAGCTTTGGGCAAATCCCTTTACCTACCTGAGCCTCGGTTTCCTCATCAGGAAAATGGGGATAATGGTCTGTTAATTCAGGTGCTGAGAAGCTAGCGTGTTCCAGTCACTGTTCCAAGTGCTGGAGTCTCAGCAGAGAACAAGACTCTGTCCTCCTGGAGGTTGTGTATGAGTGTGTGTGTATGAGTGTGCGTGTGCCTGCCACTGTGTATAAAGGTTCGTGGAAACAGATGATTATCAAGTGTATAATAAAGAGGGCAACTACAGATTTTGAAATAACCAGGTAATATGATAGAGTATAACTGAAAAGGGGCCTCTTTAGATAGGTTGGCCAAGGGAGACTTCACCGAAGTGGTGACTTTTATGCCACGGACCTGATGGAAGGAAAGAGAACATTTAAAAGCCAAGAGAGAAACATTCCAAGAGATGTAGTGCAAAAGGCCCTGAAGCAGGAGAGGCTTGTGTCTTCAAGAAAGATAAAGGTTGTGAGACGGGAGGAGTTATATGAGATGAAGGTGGAGATTGAGCCGAAACCAAATCATAACCATTGTCTTAGAGGCTATGGTCAGAAATTTGCATTGTATTCTCATCACTCCTCTTACAAGAAGACTGAAAAATCAGACTAATGTTTTAAACAAACTATCCTGATTGTTGGGTAGAAAGTGAATTTCAGGGGAGCAAAGTGGAGACAGGAGACCCCTGAGAAATGTCACTGTCTCCAATCAGGGGAAGAACAAGGAGGCTAGGACTAAGGCATTACTGGAAATTGATCAGCACAGATGAACTTGAACATCTATTTGGAGGAAGAACCCACAGGATTTGCTGATTGATCCGATGGGGGCGGTGAGGGGAAGGCAAAGAGTCAAGGATGAAACCTACATGTTTGCTTGGAGGAACCGGAATGGTGGTGGAGTAATTTACTGCAATGCGGAACACTGAGAAAAAAACAGCTGGAGGCTGGGGACGGTGGTGGTGGTGAGGGATCCATTTTAGACTTTAGTTAAGCTTGAGATGACTGTTAGATATCCGGGTTGAGTTATCCAGGAGGCAGATGGATGTTTGACTCTGTTGCTGAAACAAGCCCAAAGGTGAGGATGAGAGGCAGCTTCGTGGTGTACCAGAAACTAGGTGCCAAAGACGGAGATAGAGGAAGACTAGCCAGGGGGATAGGAGAAAAGCCAGGGAGAGTCCCAGAATCCAAGAGAAGAGTGTGTTTTAGTGGGGACGGAACATTTAATGGTGTTCAATTCCACAGGAGGGAGAAGGAGGCTCTTGGCGATTGTGTTGAGAGCAGTGTCAGAAGACCGTGGGAAAGGAAAGCAGATCTGAGGCAGGGGAGCGGGTATTACAGAGTGAGTGAGTTGGAAAGTGGAGAAGTGGAGATAGCAAGAGTATACTGCCCTTTGAAAATGTTTTGCTAAGAAGGGGACCTGGGAGATAGCTGAGGATGATGGCAAGGGAGTGATCGTAATGATGGGCCATGGACTCTTGGCTGAACTAAGAGGAATATGGATGGGTGACAATAGTGAGAAGTGGGCGTCCGTGAAATGACAGCCTCAGTAGGGCTGAAGAATTTTTGCAGTGATGGTACTAGAGGAAGTGAGCTGGAAAGGTAAGAGGCAGGGTCTAAGTGAAGATGATTGAACTTAAGATTTTGGAGGCGACATAGTTACTGGTGATGGCCAAGGACGAGGTTTCTCAACCTCAGCGGACACTTGGGACTGGACAGTTCTTTGCTGAGGGGGCTCTTCTGTACCTTGTTTAACCACATGCTTGGCCTCTACCCAAGATATGCCAGTATCACTCCTTCAGTGGTGACAAATATTCAGATATTTTCAAAGGTCCCCTGCAGGACCAAAATCACCCCCAGCTGAGAACCACTGTCCTATGGTAACTCATTTCATTCTCACTTTGACCCTGTGAATATGGGGTCATAATGAATCAGGTGTCACTGAGATCAGGATCAGGAAGGAGCTTGTGTTCTGTTGCCAGATAAACATGAGTAAGATAATTAATCTCTTCGGGTCCTATAATCTCATCTGTAGAATGGGTTAATAATGATACCCACTGTACAGGATTGTTGTGGGGATTAAATTATGTCAAACATGAAAAGTGCTATAAAACAGTACCTGGTACATAATAGGTGCTCAATAATTGATAGCTATTGTTGAAACAGGTACACTTTAGAGTCCCCTTGCAAGCCCTAAAATTCCATCATTGTCATATTAGTGAACATAGCCTATTACCAAACCTTATATATATGGTACTGTCATTCTCTGACACAGTTTTTGAAGCAGTTACTGGGTTCCAGACACTCTGCTGGGACCTCAGATAGAGAAGAAAAATACACTTGTAATTGTAATGCTCACAGACAGACGTGATTGTTCCCAAAATATGGGTCACAGATAAATGACGTGGGAATTCCAAGGAAGGAGAGGTTTACTTACTACTGGACGGGGGAGAATCAGGAGAGGCTTCCCAAAGGAGGAAGTATGTGAGCTGGACTTTGGACTTAGGGATATTGGGGGAGCGGGGGAAGGGGAGGTAGAAGGCGTCTTTAGTGGAAGTGACGCAGGAGCAAAAGCACAGAGCTAGGACAGTACAGGGGACACATCGATGCTATAAGTAGGTCATTTGGGCTTCAGATGTAGGGGATGAGGCTTAAAGGTGAGTTGGGACCAAATGGTTGAAGGACTTGCACACCAAGGAGCTTTGAGAGCCATCGATTGAATCCATTATATGAACATGTAATCAATACACTGCTTGCTGCAATATGTAAATGATCTCACAGCTTCTTTAGATGCTCCTAGTTTCTTTCAAATCACTTTATTCTCTTGGCTTTTGTGTCCTCTCCACACCTTCGTGAAGCCTGTGGATAGGAGCGGAAGCCCCAGTTTACTAAGCTGGAAATAGGAGCCCCATAGGCACCGTCGGTATCGGATGGGCGGGTTGATCGGCCGCACTTGAGGAAGATGGTGCCTCAAGGCCCATGGACTTCATCCCGGACTCTTCGTCCTCACTGAGCTCCCCTTCTACCTGCAGGGTCCTCCAGTGATGCACCTCATGCCCATCACCCCCTGCACCCTCACCTGGTGCAGGAACACATGGGCACCAACGTCATTGTTGCCAACACGATGCCTGCTCACCTCGGCAATGGACAGATGTGTGAGTGGCCCCGACCCAGGGGGCAGGCAGGTGGGCAGTTGGGCTTTACCCAGGAAGGGGCGAGGTTGGGGCCCGAGAGGGAACCTGGAGAAGGTCGGGTCTAGAAGACTCCCGGGAAATAGGATAAAACAGTTCTCTGTGCTCCAGGGTAGGGAATGAGGGGTGACACGGTCCATTGTGAAGGCTGTTTGTTCAGTGAGGTGATTGACAGTCTCCACTGAGTGAAGCGGCCCTTGGGATAAGGCAAATCCACTGGGTGAGGCTGCCCACTGGGTGAGAATTCCATTAGGGTGATGTTGTCCACTAGGTAAAATTGTTCACTGAAGTAAGACTGCCCAATTGGGTAAGGCTATCCATTAGACAGTTGGGTGAGACCGTTCATTGCATGAGAACCTCCACTGGGCTAGATTGTCCTCTGAGGTGAAATCTCACAAGAGTGAGTTTGTCATTGGGCAAAGTTCTTCAAAGAGTAAGATTATCATTGGGATGAGGTGGTCCACGAAAATGAGGTTGCGTTTCATTGAGATTGTTCTTTGGGAAAGCTGGCCATTGAATAAAGTTAGCCAAGTGGGTCATAGTCAAAATTATTTTCTGAACTGGTCATGGGGCTGGGGCCATTAGTTTCTATTACGCAGCTGCCTAAAGATCAAAGAAATGGTATTTTTTGAGCCAGTTAGCCAGACCCTTGGGTCTCATCTACTGCTGTTCCTTTTCTCCAAGAAAGGATGTTCCTGTCACAGGTCCCATCGTCCATAGGGAGAGTCAACTTGGGCCCTGGTTTGAGCGCAGCAGCCGAAGTCTCCATCTCAAATGGTGGAAGAGATGGGGGCTATGGGGGACTTGGGCAAAAGGTTCTGACCGCAGAACCTGACCCAGCCACAGCCTTCCAGACCTCGTGGAACTTAGACTTGGTGATCTGGGACTCAGAAGGTTTGGGCCGTAGGAGACCTTAGAGAGAATCTAGTCTAATTCTCTCATTTTGTAGTAGAGGAAACTAAGTCTCAGAGAGGGGGACGAACTTTCCCAGGACTCTTCGTTTACTCCCCAAAGGGCTGGCATTCTCAGCAGCCCCTGTCTGTCTCTCTATCCCTCCAGCCACCCCTGAGACTCCACAGCCCTCGCCGCCAGGTGGCTCGGGGTCTGAGCCCTACAAGCTCCTGCCAGGAGCCATCGCCACAATCGTCAAGCCCCCCTCTGCAATCCCACAGCCAACCATCACCAAGCAGGAAGTCATCTAGCAAGTCACTAGGGGCAGGGGGCTCTGCCGGCCCCCCGGCCCCCTCAGAGAGCCCCTGATGGTCACTTGGTCACAGTGAAGAAAGCTGTGACAACAGGGCCAGTCCCAGAGCAGTAATGGAAAGGGCGAGGGCCCTAGAACTTGGGCTACGGGCCACATCGCACTGCCACCCCTTCACTACCCGCTCTGGTGACGGGGCTGTGACTTGGGGAGACCCCAGTTGAAACATCCTCCGCTGTCTTGGACAACTTTTCTCCTGCCGAAGCCACTGCCTTCCCCTTATCCTTCACCCCAACTTCTTCATCCCCGAAGGACTGCTGCCTGGAGACGACACGAGACCTTGCTTAAACATGGCTCCCTCCCCACTCAGATTGGTACTTCGTCCCTAGTACTGCCACACTGTCAGACACAGAGCCCTTCTAGGCTGGGTCAGACGGGGGCACCTTACCCATCCCTGTTCTGCTGTCCTAACCGCCACTGTCACCTTCCTCAGCCATCCTGATATCTCCAAAGCCACCTCTCCAGAGGCTGAGGAAGACTTGCAGACGACTCCCCCAGTCACCCCGGGAACATTTTAAAAGCACGGACTGGAGCTAGGCGCAGTGTAGGAGATTGTCGAGAAGGGAGACGCCATTTCTCCTCCAACCCCCGGCTCTTTCCTTCTGCAGGGGTTTGAGTGGAGCCCTTGAGTCAGAGTGATGATCCCTACAGGCAGCCAAAAATGAGAGAACAGTCCAGGGTGGACGCTGCAGCCGGGAGCTGGGGGAAGGGCTGGAGTGGTCAGAGAAGGCGGCAAGGGGTAGACTCTGCGCCAGGCCTTTAAGGAAGGGCTGGATTCCAGCTGGTGGAGCAGATGAGACAGGACGTTCCAAAGAAGAGCAAACAGCCTGGGCAAGGCGGGGAGGTAAGAAGGAGGGTGTGGAGGGAGAGGATGAAGGACGGGGCTGTCTGGAGCAGAGGGGGCTCGCTGGACAGCCTGGGGACCGTGAATGCCAGACTGAGACTTGACGACTGGGGTCCACGGGCTGTGAGTAGCCGGGGAGTGATGTGTAGCGAGCTGAGCTTTCAGGAGCTGAAGACCGCAGTCCTACGGAGGTGGTAAGTTTGGGAGGGAGCGGAGACATCACATGGGGCCTGATGATGTCACCCAGGTGAGAGAGATGAAGCTGGGGATGGAGAAGACAGATGGGTGAACCTCAGGTCAGAGCCGCAGCAAGGAGGAATCGTTCCCCAGGGTCTGTCTCAAGTGCTTCCTCCCGGCACTGTCTTAAGGCACTTGACCTGCACCATCTCCTGTCATTCTCCCTACTCCCCAGGGATCATTAATGAAGATGAAATTGAGATCTAAGAGGTTAAGTCATGTTTCTGGAACTCAGACAGCTAGTATGTGACCAAGTCAAGACTTGATCCCAGGTCTGCCCGGATCAGGAGCTTTTAACCTCGGTGGCTGAAAATCTTCTCTGAAAAGGCCCTTCTGTCCTCACTGGGATTGAGTGGAGGGACTTCCTGCCCCCTTCAGCAGCCTCAGAAGCCAAAGCCTCATTCTTCCCAGGAGCCCTGCCCACCCCCAGGACTAAGATTGGCCTGAGGCTGCACTAAAGTCCACTTCGGGTCCAGAATCCTGTGTGCTGATAAACAAGGAGAATTCATGGCTCCTGGTGGGGAAGGGGCATTCAGCGGTGCATTGGGAGATAGACCAATGTGACCTGGCATTCTAGAGGTGGGATGGTTTGCGTGGGAGCAAGGGAGAGGTAAGAAGGATTGGATTTGAGACCTGCTCTGGGGAGCATTACTCAGGGTACCTTCTGGAACCATTAAACCCCAGGATGGATCAGCCAGCACCTCATCCATGCAGAATTTTGGAGGCTCTGGGAAAATTCTGGAAAGTGCCGCTGGTCAGTAGGAATTAAAGAGACGTGTCCTGGGATTGGAGCTGTGCTTAGGGAGGAGAGTGAACGGTCTGACTGACTACCTACCCTCCACCCAGGGCTGACCCTTCGGAGTGGATGCAGGCAGCACCCCAGTGCCCCCAGATTTCACCATTAGTGATTGTTCCTTTTTGTGAAAGAGGCATGAAGGGTATCGGGGCAGGTGTCCAAGGGCAATTGCTGCATCTCCAGTGCTATCAGGGTTGGCTTTCCCGCTCCACCAAGCCAACTCCCCGGTCCCAGGAGAGGTTGTCTCCTGCTCCGGGTGCTCCATGCTTCCTCAGCCACCCCCTCTTCCTGGGGCGCTTCCCCAGAAACCCCAGCCAGGGTGCTCAGACTAGTCTGGGGCAAGGTAGGGAAACTGGAATCATTTCTGGTAATTGTCATTCCCCCTCTTTGCCCCTCCACACCCCCTCCCCCCGCCCCAATGTTGCCCAGACCTCTATCTGTCATGGGAGCAAAGCGGAGATAAGAATTTCCCATGGGTGGGGTTGGGTAGCAGTGGCTTTTAACAGTAAAATCTTCTGGGCCAGGGGGCTAGTCCTCGGCACCAAATCAACCTCCCTGGAGGAGAAATCCATTCTACTTTAATGTTATTGCAATGCAGGAAACACAAAACAAAGAGAATTTAGTTTTCTGACTCTAAACTGAGGACACGACACCACGTTGGAAAATCTTTTTTTTTTTTTTCTTCACTACCTGAGTCGTGGTCCTAAAACATAAGATCTAATGGACTAAAAGAGGGTTGGGAGGGCAAGCACGGACCCTGTAATTCCTCCACTGAGACAATCCCTTCTCTAGGAAGCTCTCAGCAGCTTCGAGAACCCACATGGCTCTCCTGAGGGTGGACAAAGGGGAGCAGACCGTCGGAAATGGACGCTCCTCGATTTCTTGTGATGACCAAGCCAATTACTTTTGCCAAGTCGCTCTGTGATTTGCCTTGATTGTGACGAATTTTGAAATTTACATCGAGCATTTCTGGAAGTGGGCTGTGTCCCGCCAGACTGATCAGCATCTTCCAGTGGATGTGGATGCCATTGTGTCCTGTGCTGTCCCCTGAGCCCCTGTCACTGCCACCCAATGGGGCAAAGAAGCAAAAAAGATTTCTTACTCTTGTGTGTTTTAACAAAAGTTTATAAAAAAAAAATAAATGGCGCATATGTTTTCTAAGTCCTTGGATGGGTGTCTTTTCTTCCTTTCAGGTGTTAGAAATAAGAATGAGAATAGTCGGGTAGTTCTTTTTTTAAAAAAATAATTAATTAATTAATTAATTTACTGGCCGCGTTGGGTCTTTGTTGCTGCACGTGGGCTTCCTCTAGCTGCGGCGAGCAGGGGCTACTCTTCGTTGCGGTGCGCGGGCTTCTCATTGCGGTGGCTTCTCTTGTTGCAGAGCACGGGCTCTAGGCGTGCGGGCTTCAGTACTTGTGGCACGCGGGCTCAGTAGTTGTGGCGCACGGGCTTAGTTGCTCCGCGGCATGTGGGATCTCCCCGGACCAGGGCTCGAACCCGTGTCCCCTGCGTTGGCAGGTGGATTCTTAACCACTGCGCCACCAGGGGAGCCCCCGATCCCTCCCTCCAGGTGTGTTGTCAGGATGGACTTGAATGAGATCATAGCAGCTACGAGAGCTGCCGTGTATATGAGGTGCACAGAGAGTGCCCACCCCAGGGGGCTTCGTGAGTGTGGACTCTTCACCACCCCCTGACTAGTGAGAAGCTAACCATTGAGCTTTCCAGCCTCAGAGGCACCTATTCGCTGCCTGCCTGATCCCGGGGGCCACTCCACCATCCCCTGTGCCTTCCCTCCACTCCCGAGCACCAGGAAATAATCTCTATAATATTGCAACAGAAGCCTCGTCCGTGCCGCTGCCAGCACGGACATGGGGTGGGGGCCGGAGGAGGCTATTGCAGTCCTAGAGTGTGCTTAATAAATCCATATCAAAACCATAAACCTTGGGCTGCCATAAATTCCTCTGGCCTTGGCTCTCCACCTCATCAGCCCTTTGCCCCAGTTAATCTCAGATCTCCGCGTGGGCGGCCAGAGCTGCAAGTCTGGTTTCCGTTTGAGTTGCAGAACAACATCGGCTCAGATGACACACAGCACATCCCATTATCCCTATTTTAGAGACCATGGAACTGAGGCCCAGAGAGGTGAAGAAACTTGTCCAAGGCACAAAGCCAGTGAGCGGTTGAGCCAGGACGCAAATCCCATGCTTCTTCTACCAACCCATGCGACCCCCCTGAGAACTGGGATTCGCCTCCCCCCTACAAAGGTTGCTTCCCCAGCCATAGCACTAGAGGCTTTTATCCCTTTATCCCAAATGGAGCCCCCATTGCTCAACAAACGGGAAGGAGAAGTGGGAGGGACTCTGGGTGACAGGCTGTGTGAGGATCCAAAGGAATTTTCACGCAGCGTGAATGAGCTATCATCACAAATTGGGGGGGGGTCACCCTACTTCCTCTTTTGTGGATCTGCATGTCT
>NW_021145831.1:49050-50000 GCF_002837175.3 Physeter macrocephalus | reverse complement strand
CAGTGATGTCTTTTGAAATGCAAAAATGTTTCATTTTGATGAAATCCATTTATCAATTTTTTCTTCTATGAATTGTGCCCTTGGTATTGTATCTAAGAGCTGTTTGAAGTCACGAAGGTTTTTCCCTTATGTTTTCTTCTAGAAGTTTTATATTTAAGCGCTCACATTTAGGGTCATAATTGAGTTGATTTCTGTGTATGGTTTGAGGTACAGGTCTAAGTTTTTTTGTGTTTTTTTTTGCTATGTATAGCCTTCTTACCCAGCACCAGTTGGTGAACACTGTTCATTCTCCCATGAGTAGTCTTGGTAACTTTGTGGGAAATCAGTTGACCATAAAATTAAGGGTTTGTTTCTGATGCTCAGTGTTTTCCTGTTGATTAGTATGTCTGTGTTTGTGCCACTACCACACTGTCTTGTAGTACAAGTTTTGAAATCAAGTAGTGTTAGTCCTCCAGCTTGTTTGCTCTGTTGGCTATTCTAGGTACTTTGCATTCCCATATACACTTTAGGATCAGCTCATCAGTTACTACAAAAAGGCTTGCTGGGATTTTTATTGAGATTGTGTTGAATATATAGATCAGTTTTGGGAGAATCACGTCCTAACAATATTTAGTTTTCCAGTCCATGAACATGAGATGGCTCTCTATTTATTTTGATCATCTTTAATTTCTCTTAGCAGTGATTTGTAGTTTTCAGAGTATAGGTTTTGCTTTGTTTGTGGTTAAATTTATTCTTAAATATTTATCTTAAATAATTTATCTTAAATAAAATTTATCTTAAAAAATTTATCTTAAATAAAATATTAAATACTTTATTCCTTTTATGCTACTATGAATAGAATTGTTTCCTTGATTTTATTTTTTTTTTTTATTTTTATTTATTTTTTTTTTTTTTTGTGGTATGCGGGCCTCCCCCTGTCGTGGCCTCTCCCGGTGCGGCGCCCAGGCTCC
>NW_021145831.1:0-49040 GCF_002837175.3 Physeter macrocephalus | reverse complement strand
GCCATGGCTCACGGGCCCAGCCGCTCCGCGGCACGTGGGATCCTCCCGGACCGGGGCGCGAACCCGGCTCCCCTGCATCGGCAGGCGGACACGCAACCACTGCGCCACCAGGGAAGCCCTGATTTTATTTTTTGATGTGTTGTTGCTATTACATGGAAATACAATTTTATATGTATATTTTTTCAATGTTAGTCTTGTGTTCTGCACACTTGCTGAACTCATTGGTAATTCCAATAGGGTTTTTTGTTTGTTTGATTCCTTAGAATTTTCACATGCAGGATTATGTCATTCATAAATAACCATAATTCTTCATTACTTCTTCCTCTCCCCTCTTTGTGCCTTTAATTTTTAATTTCCTTTTCTTGCCTTATTGCACTGGCTAGATCCTCCAGTACAATGTTGAATAGAAGTGTCTAGAGCAGATATCCTTAGCTTGTTTTTGATCTTAAGGGTTATGCAGTTAGTCCGTCACTGTTGTTTGGTGTTAGCTGTAGATTTTTCGTGGATGCCCTTTATCAGGTTGAGTAAATCCTCTTCTAGTTTACTGAGATTTTTTAGCATGTGTGAGCTAGATTTTATCTCATACTTTTTCTATTAAGTTGATCATTTGATTTTTTAAAAATTTATTAATTTTTATTTTTGGCTGCATTGGGTCTTCATTACTGCGTGTGAGCTTTCTCTAGCTGTGGTGAGTGGGGGCTACTCTTCGTTGCAGTGCACAGGCTTCTCATTGCGGTGGCTTCTCTTGTTGCAGAGCATAGGCTCTAGGGACGTGGGCTTCAGTAGTTGTGGCACGTGGCCTCAGTAGTTTGGCTCAAGGGCTTAGTGGCTCCCCAGCGTGTGGGATCTTCCCGGACCAGGGCTTGAACCCGTGTCCCCTGCACTGGCAGGTGGATTCTTAACCACTGCTCCACCGGGGAAGTCCCTGATTTTTTTTTTTAATTTAAATTAATTTTTTAATTTTAATTAATTAATTTATTTATTGGCTGCATTGGGTCTTCATTGCTTCTTGGGGGCTTTCTCTAGTTGTGGCAAGTGGGGGTACTCTTCGTCGCAGTGCACGGGCCTCTCATTGCAGTGGTCTCTCTTGTGGTGGAGCACAGGTTTTAGGCACACAGGCTTCAGCAGTTGTGACACGTGGGCTCAGCAGTTGTGGCTCACAGGCTCAGTAGTCATGGCACACGGGCCTAGTTGCTCCACGGCATGGGGGATCATCCTGGACCAGGGCTCGAATCCGTGTCCCCTGCATTGGCAGGTGGATTCTTAACCACTGCACCACCAGGGAAGTACAAATTTTTACTATATTTTTAAAGTTATTTTCTTTGTAGTTGCTCCAGGAATTATGATATGCATCTTAATTTATCATCATATGCTTCAGGTTAATACTAACTACATTCTGGTAAAATATGGAAATTTTGTTCCAGCTTAGCTCCATTTGTTCTTCTTCCTTTGTGCTGTTATTGTCACATATGTTACATCTATATATGTTATAAACCCAACAATACAGTCTTCTAATTAATACCTGATATAATCTTATGACTTAGTCTAAAAAAGTTGGAAAAGAAGAAATAAGGGAAAATATATTTATAGAGTCTTTTATATTGATACATGCATTTACCATTTCTGATGTTTTTTATTTCTCCTTATGGGTTCCGTTTACTATCACCTATCATTTCCTTTCAGCTTGAAAGACTTCTTTTTTTTTTAAACCATTTTTTAAAATCAAAGTATAATTTACAATGTTGTGTTAGTTTCAGGTGTACAGCAAAGTGATTCAGTTATACGTGTGTGTGTATGTATATTCTTTTTCAGATTCTTTTCCATTATAAGTTATTGTAAGATATTGAATATATTGAAATATTTCTTTTACCATTTGTTATAAGGCATGTCTGCTAGCAACAAATTCTCTGAGCCTTTGTTTTTCTGGGAATGCATTTCTTTAGCTTTCATTTTCAAAGATAATTTAGCTGGACATAGAATTCTTTGTTGACAGTCTTTTTCCTTTTGAATATGTCATTCCACTACTTTCTGGTCTCTTGTTTCAGCTGAAAGTTTATCTACAAATTATATAGATGCTCCTTTGTACTTGATGATTCATTTTCTCTTTCTTGCTTTCAAGATTTTCTGTTTGTCTTTGGCTTTTAGAAGTTTGTAAACTCTGTGTTTATTCTCGTTAGTGTTTGTTCAGATTCTTGGCTTGGTAGAGTCGTGTTTTTCATGAAATTTGGGAAGTTTAACATTTCTGTCTTCTATTGAGACTCTGTATTTGTTGATTCATTCTACTTAAAGATGGTTTCCTTTATTTCTTTGAACATATTTACAATAGCTTTGAACATATATATAGTAATAGCTGCTTTTAAGATTGTATGCTAAGTCCAACATCTGGGAACAGAGATAGGCTCAACCGACTGTCTTTTCCCCTGAGTTCGTATCACATTCTCCTCCTTTTTGTTTGTCTTTTAATGAATGTTTAGTGGAAGGCTATTTTAGCCACTCTGGATTCTGACTTCCCTGTGCATTCTTTTTGGTGTTTTTGTTTGTTTAGTAAATTATCTAGGCTGAATCTGTGGAATGTTTTCCCAGGGTGTGTGCTGCCTTTGGTGTCTCTGCTCAGTTTATTGTTTTTGTTTTTTTCTCATTTTTAGTTTTAATCCTGGCTCTCTAGGAGTGGGTTGTGTTTCTTCATAACTTAGTAGTCTTCCAGTGATTGGGGAGAGTTTGTACTCAAACACCTTGAGCCAGTAAGGCTTCTTTCTCTAGCCAGTGGATCAGTGTGTGTAGAAGAACACATTACAAGTTTGGGCCATTTTCAAGCCCACCCTGGCTTTTACTTTCTGCTGGGCCCTTTCTCATTTCCTCTGTGCATGTGCACAGCCCTCCGCCAGTAATATGCTTTCCCCACCCATGGCTGAGGTCCTCACCTCCATTGACAGTGCTGCTGGCCCGGACATTGTCCACTGCTACAAAATGACTAAGTCCCCATCAGCCTCAGCTGCCAGGCCTCATGGCTTGCCCACCCTGGGAGAACTTTCACATCAGAACTGGGAGCTGAGGGTAGGAGAGATGAAAGCACCCCCAAGTAAGAACTCTACAAACTCCCACTCTTCTTACCCAAAGCTCAGCAGTTTTTTCAGTGTTAATGCTTCTCAGACTCCTGGTGCTCTGAAATGGTTGCCTGTGCTACTGTTGTCCAGCTTAAAAGTCACTTTTTTTTTAATTTTAATATAAGTCAGACCTCAGGCAGGGCTGTCAAGCAGCCCCACCTTTCTCCCCACCTACTCCCCAGGAGAACCAGGGGAATTCTTTTTTAAAAAAATAAATTTATTTATTTTTGGCCACATTGGGTCTTCGTTGCTGCACATGGGCTTTCTCTAGTTGCAGCGAGCAGGGGCTACTCTTTGTTGCGGAGCACAGGCTCTAGGTGCGCAGGCTTCAGTAGTTGTGGTGCACGGGCTTCGTTGCTCCGTGGCATGTGGGATCTTCCCGGACCAGGGCTCGAACCTGTGTCCCCTGCACTGGCAGGCGGATTCTTAACCACTGAGCCACCAGGGAAGCTCCTAAAGTCACTTTTTGAGGGGAAAGTTTGCTGGCCCCTTTATTGGAATTAGCCAGGCTTCCCATTCCTATTTTAATTCCCAGCATGGTAATATCAACTAGGATAAGTCTTATCAGTTATGATTTTTTTGACCAAAATGTTTGTGCTGTCATTACCTGTTCATTATTCCAAATGATCTGTAAAATTATTTTGCATGCTCCAAAGGAAATCCCATGGGGTTTTGACTGGAATGATTTGACAGGTTAATTACAGATACTTTTTCTTTTTTTTTAGTTTTATAGCAGTTCCATTATACACACACATTTTGTGTGATTTGTACAGGAATACAAGGATGGTTTAATATTGGGAAGTGTATTTGTGTGTGTTTTTCCAATATGTCATACAAAATTCCCTTTATTATCTGCCCAGTAAATGTTGAAAAATCCTTTTAATGAAACACAACACATACTTAATATACAGATTTATAGAAAACCTCTTAGTAAACTATGATGCCCGTTATCATCAGTCTTATTTGACATATTTTAGACATTTTGGCCATGTCAATAAATCTGAGGGCTTCCCTGGTGGCGCAGTGGTTGCGCGTCCGCCTGCCGATGCAGGGGAACCGGGTTCGCGCCCCGGTCTGGGAGGATCCCACGTGCCGCGGAGCGGCTGGGCCCGTGAGCCATGGCCGCTGAGCCTGCGCGTCCGGAGCCTGTGCTCTGCAACGGGAGAGGCCACAGCAGAGGAAGGCCCGCATACCACACAAAAAAAAAATAAATAAAAAAATAAAGCTGAAAGTAAATCAAGAGCAATAAATATTGAAGGATAGCTATAAAATGTTTAATACCTAGGAAATCCAAGAGAAGGGAAAAGCTGCTTTTAGTAGTAGGCATTGTGTAAGGGGGGCTGGGTGCAACAGAAGTACAGAATACCCTGAGATGTCCTTAAAAAGAAGTGTCTGGACTCTGCTAAGAAAACTAAAAATCACATACTGAGCAATTAAAAGAATATGCAAATAAAAAGCATGACATGTCTTGGGATTGGTAGGAAGAGGGCATGTGGGTTGTAAAAACATCACTCTGGGGTGACCTGAGGTGACACTGGCTTGTCTCTTGGTAGGAGGAGGAAGAGGAGCAGCCGCAGCCAGCACAGCCTCCCGCCCTGCCCGTGGAGGAGAAGAAGAAGATTCCAGATCCAGACAGCGACGACGTCTCCGAGGTGGACGCCCGGCACATCATTGAGTAAGGCATCCCTCCACCAGCTTCCTGCGAGGTGGCACCGGCAGAAGCCGTTAGAATCCCAGCTTCTCCCTGGACAGCACTGTCCAGCCGGCAGCCGTTGTGGGACCACAGACACCAAATTGATTTACTTCAGATATCACTGATATTTGTAGGGGTTGAATGACGTTCCATCCATTCACGTGGCTCATCCTGTGTTTAAGAGATTACCACAAAAAGCCACCTCATGCTTGTGCCCCAGCCCCAGCCCTCCCCATCTCCTCCCTGGAAGAAACTGCTTCCAGCATTGCGTGTCTTCCACACATACTTTGTGCATCAGTAAGCATGACGTGTATCTGTGTTTCTTTTCATTTGCACAAGTGTATCTGGGGCACAGTGTTCTGCCCCTTGCTCCTATGTCTGTGCACACAGGGTGTCTCACTCCACATCTGGCCACGTGGCATCCCTGTCCTGGTCTCACGTTGTGACCTGAGTCTGGCGGTGGTCGTTTAGGTTATTTCTCATCCTTTGCCGTTGTAAGCACAGTTACAGTTAACATACCAATTTTATTGTGGCTTACAATATAGAGTTAATGGATACTCTTAAATAGAGCATTGAGAGTATTATGTATTACATAAGCACTAGGTATGAAGGGAACCACTAGAACATACAGTCTTTTGAATCCATCAGAAATATATAGGAAAAAACCCTCTAAGCTAAGAAAACCCAGCTCACTGTGCAGGATTTGTAAGAAGATATAAAAACAAAACATAGCAGAAAACAATATGATAGTTGGATCACATATATCTGTCACATTAATAAAATATAAATAGTTTAAAGTCACTTTTTAAAAGAATTCGGGAGTTCCCTGGCGGTCCAGTGGTTAGGACTCCATACTCTCACTGCCAGGAGCCTGGGTTTGATCCCTGGTTGGGGAGCTGAGATCCCGCAAGCCTCGTGGCGCGGCCAAAAAAATAAAATAATAAAAAGAGGTTTTTTTAATTAAAGAATTCTAGATTAGATTACAAAACAGCCAAAGTGTAAATGATTCTGGTTTGTGCAAGGCTGTTGAGTGTACATTTTCCCTTTAGACTCTTGAACTCCCGGTAGAGAGTGTGGGCCATGGGACCAGCCTCTGGCTAAAAGTAACATTCCTTCTGTGGTGTGACAGTGACTTGATTCCCATGGCACCCAGAAGTCTAGTCTTGGGCCCACCTGGGTTAGTGTTTGCTGCCTTGCCTGTCCTCAGACTGTGCGGCTGCTCTTCAGCTTATCTTCTGGCTCAGGCCGTAAAGCTGCTCTGTGGAGGTTTGTGTCAGAAGCACATTGTCACAAGTAGGAATGTGTGTCTTCACACGACCCTTTGATCTTGCTCCCAGGAACGCCAAGCAAGATGTTGATGACGAGTATGGCGTGTCGCAGGCTCTCGCTCGTGGCCTGCAGTCCTATTATGCCGTGGCCCACGCCGTCACCGAGAGGGTGGAGAAGCAGTCAGCGCTCATGGTCAACGGCGTTCTCAAGCAGTACCAGGTAGGTCGAAGGGGGCCGTGTCCGCATAGCAGTCTCGGCAGAGGGGTTCCCAGGTCCTGGGTGGCTGCTGAAGGCAGGCAGACCTGAGTCCACAGTCCACTCTTGGTCTTTGGGCAACTCGCTCTTCCCCTCTGAGCCTCGGTCTCCCCATCTGTAAAGCGGCAGCATGGTCTGACCAAGAGGAAATGAAATGTTGCAATAAATCAGTGTCTGCTGGGTGCTTCATATGTGCCAAGCAGAATAGGAGCACTTTATAGGCTGTTAGCATCCGAATTCCCTCAACCACTCTGAAGTAGGTGCTGTGGTCCTCCGAATTTCATGGTGGGGGTGGGGTGGTTGGGGGGACAGCTGAGGAACAGAGAGGTATAGCGATTCCTCAAAAACCACACAGTTTGGGAATGGCCGAGCCAGAATGGGACCCAGGTGTGGGCCCATGGGTGCTCAGTACATATTTCCTGGAGCTCTGTGCAGCATGAGGCAGCATGGCAGGAGAGGTTAGCAGCCCTAGACTCGGTCCTTCCTTCTGGGAAATGGGGCAGCAGCCCCTCCTGCCAGCCTCTGAGGGTGAAGTGATGATTCCTCTGAAGCCCTTTGTCAGGGTCTGGCCTGGAACAGCCAAGAAATGGAGCTGCTCATAGTAAAAATCTCTTTTCCTGTGGCCCCATATCCCAGGCTCACCTGTAAGCTCCCAAGAGGCAGCTGGTATATCCTCAACCAAAGAACACATGTCCCTGATACTCAGTTTGATTGTAACCCCTGATCCCCAACTTCCCTTAAAAGAAGTCTCAGAACCTCCGTGCTGATATCAAGTGCCAAAGGTGAATCCTGTGACCGATGGAACTTTCCAGAGACCAGTGTAATCAGAGAAATCAAAACATGGCCAAGACTTAACTTGCTTAATCTGTTATGAAAATTTCCAGATTTTCCCTGAAGACAGTATTCTCTTTAATTGACTGTGATTCAGAAGCTTCACAAGCTTTGGAAACCTTTCAGTTAACCTTGAAATGCTGTTGAGGCAGTTGTTAGTCATGTGGTGGACTCATCACCAAGTTCCCCTGAAACCCCAACGCTCTCCTGAATCCAGTGTCACACGGTTGAGGGGAGGTTGGTCCCGGTGTGCTGTGTGGCTTGGTGTCAGGCAGTGACAGACGGACACTGTAACAGAAGCTTAGCTGTTTAAATGTGCGCCCAGAAAGGACATTTCATATACATCTCTCATTAGCACAGCAACCCTGTGATTTCAGAGACAGGATTGCTGAGGATGAGGCTAAGTGGGAAAGGAGTGGGCTGACTCAGAGCAAAATACCAAGTGAAGATGGCTGCAGGAGGTCCCTGGCTGGGGCAGAACTTGTGAGTCTCCGAAGCGCGGGGAACACCCCCGAACCCAACCTGGGCTTCAGTCCTGGCCGCTTCTCCTTGCAGATCAAAGGCTTAGAGTGGCTGGTGTCCCTATACAACAACAACCTGAATGGCATCCTGGCTGATGAGATGGGCCTGGGGAAGACCATCCAGACCATCGCTCTCATCACGTACCTCATGGAGCACAAGCGGATCAACGGACCCTTCCTCATCATAGTACCTCTCTCGTGAGTGTGCCCACCCCAGGTGCCGGGGGTGCCCAGTGGGAAGGCCCCGCCCCCCCGAGGTCACCAGCAGCCCGGCCTGTGCTCAGACGCCTGTGTGTTAGTTTGCTTGGGCTGCCCTCACGAAGGACCACAGCCTGGGTGGCTTAAACAATAGGCACTATTTCCCGGGAGGCCACAAGTCTGAGAACAAGGTGTCAGCAGGGCTGGTTTCTCCCTAGGCCTCTCTCCTGGCCTTGTGGATGGCCATCTTCTCCCTGTGTCTGAACATTGCCTTCCTTCTATGTGTGTCTGTGCCCTAATTTCCTCTTCTTATAACAAAGTCATACCAGTCATGGATTAGGGCTCGCCCCAATGACCGTATTTTTACTTCATTACCTCTTTAAAGACTCTATTTCCAAATATAGTCACGTTCTGGGGTGCTGGGCACGAAGATGTCAACATACAAATTTTGGGGGGACACAACTCAGCCCATAGCCACCTGTCTCTGGTGTCAAGGCTCAGGATAGAAGAAGGGCCGGTGATGGAGTGCCCGTCCATGATTCCTGTTGGGGCAGCTCTCACAGGATGTCCTTGGTGTCCTCTTCAGGCCCCACAATGAGCAAATTCCACACATGGTTGTCACAGGAGTCAGATAACTGCCCACTAGAAATGTGGAGTGGAACCATTTGTGCAGACACTGTGTCCACTTACTGCTGGGGCACCGAGCCCTGTCGATCGCGTCCCAGCCTGGTCCGGGCACCACAGATGCTCAGGTGGCATCTGGATACCCAAACGGTGTCCAGAGGAGGCTCTCTCACTTGCCACCTCTTGGTACCGTTGGTCTCTTCCTCCCAGCAGGCACCCTTCCAGGGGCCAGGATTCCTCAGGCCATCTGGGCATCCCTCTTCCCAGCTCCCCATGTGTCACAAAATGGTTCTCCTGTTCCCGGGTTTTTTCCAGATGTCCCAGGACTGGCTGTCATTGACCCAGTTCAGGTCACATGTTAGGCAACAGTCCAGTCATGGGCCTGGGGGATGGTCTGCTCTGATGTGGCCAGGCCTCTTGTGTGTACTCCTGGCTTGGCCCTGAAGGGGAAACCCCTTTACTGTCGGCCCAGTGCTCAGGAGGAGGCACATGTGTGCCTCAAGTCAGCTGTCGAGGGGGAGGATGGGAAACTGAGTACTCATCTCTCAGCCCACGGGAACATGCCCTCCTACCTATAAGGTGGCCAGGCCTCCAGAGGCCACGCACCCGCGGCTGGGGGCCCCAGAACCCTCCCAGAATTCACCTCGAGAAGTTGATTTCCTCCTGCCTTCTGTCCCTCATGGCGGTGTAAATCTGGCTGCCTTGGCAGGAACAGATCTTCATGGAGAGAGAACTGTTTCCATGGTGCAGCAGAAGGTCCCAGGCTGTGGTCAGACCCAGCTGCTTCTCTGCTTCCCGCTGCCCTTGCCTGTGCGCTGACTCCCTGCCCTCCACTCACTCAAGTCCCCTCCCTTCTGTTTAGCCTCCCAGGCGTGACTTCATCTCCACTGGAATAGCTCTGTCCAGCGTGCTGCTCTGCAGCCTGGGTTTGTCATTTTTAAATTTTCATTTTGAAACGATTTCAGACTTAAAAACAGCTGCAGAAGTAGTGTAAAGAGTTCCTATATACCTTTCACCCGGCCTCCCGCATCTCACGTAACCTTAGGACAGTTTCAACACCAGGATAGTAACAATGATTTAACAAATCATTGTTAACTGGTAACGAATCTAGAGACTCTCTTCAGATGTTGTAGACTTCCCCACTAAAGGCCTTTTTCTGGTCCAGGATCCCACTTTGCCTTTTGTTGCCCTGTGTCTGTCATGTCGTGTCTGTGACAGTTCCTGAGTCCATCTTTGTCCTTCATGATCTTGACACTTGAATCCTGGCCAGGTATTTGGTAGACTGTCCCTCAGATTGGGTTTGTGTGATGTGTCTTCTTTCTGGAATTCTGGCGAGAAACTCCAGGGTGGGTGCTGTGCCATTCTTGGGGCCTCACATCAGGAGGCACAAGCCCAGGGGCTCCGTGACAGGAGAGCATGACTTTGGTCTCTCCTTACGTGGTGCCTGCGGGTTTCCCCCCGTAAACCTAAGAGTTTTCCTTTGTAATTTATAAGTAACTTGTGAGAAGGCACTTAGAAGCTATATGAATATACCATTTCTCATCATACTTTCCCCCGTAATTTCAGCATCCGTCAGAGGAGTCTCACCTGAAATGATCACTCTGGAAAGTGCCGAGTAGTGGTTTTCTCTTTCCGTCATTCCTTCTACAGGTCTTGGAATTCCACTACAAGGAAGAGCTGTCTCTTCTCCCTTATTTAATTGCTTAATGGTGTAGTTCTTCATAGAAGAATTGGCTCGTGGACACTATTGTTATTTACTTTGCTTAAATTGTCCCAGATTTGGCCCAGGGAGACGCCTCAGATCCGTCCCTGTGTCCTTTCAGCACGTCTCTGTCATTGCATTGTGGTTGTTGTTTACCTAAGAATAGTATCCGATTTACAGAAAAGTTGAAAAGGTTGTACTCAGAGCCCCCGTATACTCTCCCCATGTTCCCCTTGTGGTTGATCACATCTTACGTGACCGTGTTACATTCGTCACAAGTGAGGAATCAGCACTGGAACATTACTAGTAATTAAACACATTACTATTAAGTAAACTTCATGTGGTTTTCACTAGTTTTGCCCTAATTTCCATTTTCAATTCCAGGATCCCATGTGACGTACGTACATTTATTTATTCATTCATTCATTCATTCATTCATTCAAACATACATACATACCAGGTCTTAGTTGCAGCAGGCGGGCTCCTTAATTGCGGCTCCAGGGCTCCTTAGTTGTGGCATGCATGTGGGATCTAGTTCCCTGACCAGGGATCAAACTCAGGCCCCCTGCATTGGGAGCACGGAGTCTTATCCACTGCGCCACCAGGAAAGTCTCCCATATGACATTTAGCCTTTACGTCTCCTCAATCTTTTCTGGTCTGTGACCATTCCTCAGACTTGGTGTAATTTTGGTGACCTTGATGGTTTTGAGGAGAACTGGTCGGGTGTTTTGTAGGACGTGCCTCAGCCTGGGTCTGTTTGATTTTTTCATCCTTAAATGGGATGGTGGGTTTCGGGACAAAGACCAGAAGTGAAGCACGCGTCTTGTCACCTCACAAGGGGGGGCAGTTACTGTCTACATGACTTTTCACTCTTGAGGTTGACCTTGATCACCTGGCTGAGGTAGTGTGTGTCAGGTGTCTCCACTGTGAAGTTACTCTTTTTTCCCCTTCCACACTGTATTCTGGAAAAAAGTCACTAAGTTCAGCCCACACATAATAGGTGGGCAATTAAGAGCTACCTCCCTGAAGGTGAAATCACTACAGAAATTTTTTGGAGTTTTCCTGTGTGGAAGATTTCTCTCTTTTCCCCCAATTGTGAATGTATTCAATCATTTATATCAATATGGACTCCTGGATATTTATTTTATTCTTCAGGTTAAACTCCAATACTAGTTTATTTTGTTGCTCAAATCATTCCAGCCTTGGCCATCAGGAGCTCTCTCACTTGGCTGCTCTGTTCCTTTGACATGCCCCCATCATTGTGGGGTTTTTGAGCACTTCTTTGCTTTTTGGCACCCAAAGACGCTCCAAGCTCAGCTGGTACATCTCCCTCCCAGGCCTAGAACCAGCCGTTTCTCCAAGAAGCCCTGGTTTCCCTTATTAGAAAATGGTCTTAGAAACCAAGACCTGGGTGCTGGGTGTGCTCCTTGCTTCTGGGGCGTCATTTCTTCTAGGCCCTCTTAGTGTGCAGTGCTAGGAAGTATATATACGTGTACCTGACCCTAGTACACACGTGCTGACTTGATTTGCGTCTGGTCATCTGTGTTTAGTTAAGTGTGACCATACTGCTGTCTTTGACTCAGGCGAGACCACAGGGCTCATTCTAGCCTTTCTCCTTACTCGTGTGTTCGTTCCCAGTGTGCATGTACAGTGCTTTCAGAATACTTAGCCTGTGAGGAACAACCTTACTAACTAGAGATCCAGTTCCTCTTGTCCTTAGACTTACAGTTTCCAGCCAAAACATCTTTTCCAAGGTCATTTAAGTTGGCTGCTTTCCCCCATTCCCTTCAGGGAAGTTATCCCGTGTGTCGATCTTCAGCCCTTTTCACCCTTGTGCTACCCAGACCGGGGCCCAGTCTGTTGAGTGTCATCTCCAGGAGCCACCTGTGCCCTGGGGGATGTTTTCAGACTGTGAGTGTCCCGCTGTCCCATCCACCTGCTGGGGCGTGCTGTTCTCCGCCATGAGTTTGCTTGTCCTGCCTCCCTCTTGACCCCTGACTCTGGCCTGTCTCCTTACTTCCGCTCCCGACTCCCCCTCAGCTCTTCTCCCCCTCTGCAGATGCCCCTCCCCCACCCCGGGCTTTGGCCCTTGGCTTCTCTCTATCTCAGTGCCCCGACCTTCCCCTGTTGCTCCCTGCAATAGGAACCAGACCTCGGTGACTGAACCAGGGCGATCTTGCTGGTCCTCAGTAAGGGGAAGCCCACAGCCAGGTGGCTTCAAGCTTCCAGGACCCAGGCTCCTGCAGTTTTCTGCTCAGTCATCCTTAGCATGTGATTCCTCCCCCTAGGCTTTTACCCTCATGGTTGCAAGATGGCCACGCTGCCTCCATCATCTCCTCTGGGTTCCCAGAATGATGGGCGGGGCCCAGGGCAGCAGGAGCATATGGCAGCTGAGTCTCCACCCTCCTTCAAGACCTTTCCCTGACTTTCAGCCCAGCGACTTAAACTTACGTCTCATTGGCTCAGACTGTGCCCACCTGGTTGGCCCTGGCTGCTGGGGGAGCTCCTCAGTGGAGCTTCTTGCGGGGAGGAGCTGGGTGAGCCACGAGCAGTCTCTTCCCCTTGGCTTTTGCATCCTGTCTTTACAAACCCCCTGGTCTGGACTGTCTTGAGTGAGGTCCCTTCCCCACCAAAGACTCTGTGTCCCAGTATTTCCCCGAGAGCCCACCTGCTCTGAACTTGGCTTTACTGTCGCTGTCACCCTCTCCTGAGGTTCTCTCTTGTAGTCGGGGGTGACTTGTCCCTCCTCACCCGCCCCCACGTCCGCTCACTGCCCATCTCTGTCTGTCCCCGCTCTTCCTGGCCTCGAGCCCTCCTGCGCTCCCCCTCCTGCAGTCCTCTGCCCGGGCCCGGCTTGGTCTCGCCTGCCTCCCATCCTCATTCTGTCTCTACCGGGCAGGAACCTTCAGCGGTTGCCAGTTTCATTTTGACGTGGCACCGTGACTCGGTGGTGTCTCCTATAGCCCCGGCCTCCGTGGCATGACTCCCACACCCCACCCCCAGCGTCCTGAGCCTGAAACGAGGCACCGTGAATCTGAGTTTTTCTGGGCAGCAGGCCTGCAGTGTGTGGTGTGTTCTCACAGGGGCCTGTGGCCACACAGCGGTGACAGAGAAGTGATCTTCAGGGTCCAGCTCCTGGTCCTGGCCCTCTCCGGCCACCCTGCTCCAGCCCAGGCTGACCTGGCAGAGGCTGACCCTATACCCACCGCCACGCCTTTGTGTGTCCCTATGTCTCCCACCTGGGGCACCATCCCCTCCTTCCCTCAGATGGTCCGTTACTCGGCCAGCTCTGAGGGTCACAGACACATCAGCTTCACTTCTTTGTGGACACCTGTTGGACAGTTGCTGGGAACAGAACTAGACCCTGACTCTCCCTTCCTTGTTTCCACCAGAACGCTGTCCAACTGGGCATACGAATTTGACAAGTGGGCCCCCTCGGTGGTGAAGGTGTCCTACAAGGTACGTCGCCCCCTGAGGAGGTGGGAGAATAGGGGATACGTGTGGGTGCAGAGGGGCCTCACCTTGCGTTAATGACAGGATGCACGTGTGCGTGCGCGCATCTCCTTCTGTTATACACGTGGGATCCTGCCATTAACACAGGGTTTGGATCACTTTGTTTCAAGGAGTGATGCTTCTTTTTTAACTGAAGTTATGGACTCAGTGTGTGGAATGTGGTGACATTAACGCATTCACCTGAAGATTTCGTTATTCTTGCCGAGCTTTGGTTAAAACCCATTCACTTGGGATGACTTAGCGAATGTCCACCGTGGGCTGCTGTGTGACGGGGGACACCAGGACACGTGGGCCCCTTGCAGGCCTGCTCTGAGTGCCACCCCTAGATCAGTTCGCCTGTGAAGTGGGGACTAAATGTGCCTCTTGTCCTCGTGGGGAGAGAGGCAGAGAGTGCCTCACACAGCCACTCAGTGGTAGAGCCCCGTTGTGCCCTTGGCCACAGGTCTACCGGGTCCAGGCTCGCCACCCTGTGCTGAGAGGCTCTTGGCCCCATGATGGGGAAAATTGGGTCCCGGCAGAGGGGACAGCGTGTGTGGGGAGAACTTGGTGCGTTTGAGGAGCTAAAAGTCGTTCGGCTGGCAAGAGCTTATGGGAACGAGTGCGGCTCTGTCTGGAACGTGAGCTTGGAACAGGAGGGACGGGGCAGATTTGCTAACCGGGGAGAGGCTGGAGCTGCCCTTTGGGAGTGATCACGGCGGTCTGTGCCTGTGTGGGAGGCCTGCAGGCCTGATATGGGGACCCGGGAAGAGGAGGGTGTGGGAAGCGGAGCTGGTTGACCATCAGGAGTGGGGCCGATGGAGGTGTAGGCAGCAAGCCTCCCAGGGACCTCGGCCGCCCAGGACCCACACTCTTCTCTCCGCTCCCCACACTTGGCCCTCTGCCCTTGCCGGGGTGAGCAGCCAAGACCCGGGGCCCAGAGGCTGAGGCGCGCGTGTCTTCTCTTCCTCACAGGGCTCTCCAGCAGCCAGACGTGCTTTCGTCCCCCAGCTCCGGAGCGGCAAGTTCAACGTCTTGCTGACGACGTACGAGTACATCATTAAAGACAAGCACATCCTTGCAAAGGTAGCGTGTCTGCCTGTAAAACAAGCCAGCCCAGGCCGTCGCGTGCTGTCAGGGAGCCCGTGATCCAGCCCAGGATTGTCGCAAGTGTGTCACGCTTCCCATCTTCTCAAAGGCCCCGAAGACATTTCTCAGTGATTCCCCCGCATGTGTGTAAAAAGACAGCTGCTCTCTGTGTGCGAACAGCCCCGGTCGAGGTGACCTTGGGCTTGCCTCTCCAACCATCTGTCCCCAGGCTGGCCCTGGGCCACGTCCAGAGACTGGCTCCGTCTACGCAACATGTGGACTGGCTCCTCTCGGGCCTTCTGCCCGAAGAGCCTGGTCACACGCGGTGACTCTCGACCCACCTGTCTTGCCTGCAGTGTCCCTGGCAGGGCTGTGGTGAGGCCCCACTTGTCTCCGCCTGTCTCTAGAGGCCTCAGACCTCCCTCCCTGGTGGCCGTGTCTCCCTACCACAGCCTACAGGAAAGCGTCCCACGAAGCAGGAGGGATTTGGTATCCAGGTCCAAGCACTCTGATGTCCTGTGTGTTCTGTCAGCCTTGGACCGCTGGGTTGGCGCATTCAGTGGGGGCTGTGCACGCAGGGCAGCCTCTTAGCTGACACAGTTGTGAAGGCAGCTCTAGTTGGGCCATCAGGGAATTACCGAGAATAAACCACGACCCAGATATGAGACAGGCACCATCCCTCGCCTACAAAAAGCTCTTTTCCCGGTTTGGGAAGGGGTTGAGCCAGAAGGTGCTGCATCTGGCCTCACTAACCGTGTAGGGGATTAAGTCAAGTGGTAGAGTTTTTGACCCAGTGGATGGAGGAGGTGTTTACGTCTTACCACACGTGTCGGCCTTGGTCGTACTTTTGACATTTGGTGCTTGATGTGCATCTCTGAGCTACAGATAAGGAAACTGGGGCCCAGGGAGCTGGTGTCCAGTGTGCAGGCTCACCCTTCTGATCCAGTACAAAGCCAGGCCCCTCCCAAGCATGAGAATGGGGCTCTGAAAATCCTGTGTTTGTCTGACAGTGGCTTTAATTTATGTAAACCCCCTGCCATGGAGGTTCCTCGTGGGAAATGGCTGCTAGGCCCCTCCCCCAGTCGGTTCTGCCCTTTTCGTCTGCGACACCTGATGTGCAGTTCCTCAGCCAGGCCGTGCCACAGAAGCCAAAGCCAGAGTGGCTCTGAAGCTCGTCACATGTAAATAGGGATTTACACCTGCGGCTCCTGCCTGCAGACTCACACTCATGGTTAGAATCGGCATCTATCCTGTGTCCACCAGCCGTGTGGCCACCGACAGGCTCTGGGGCGCAGCCAGGGCCCCCAGAGCGCACCGTCTGAACCCACCTGTGCTGCTCCTGCCTTAGAGCTGCCGCCTGCTGATTGGAAATGCACCCGTTGCTGAACCAAGTCCCCTGAAGACCCCACCCCTGAGGGCCTCTGATCAGCAGGGGGGGTGGTTATTTGGGGTGTTTTTCTGTGTCATGGACTAGCATACATAATTTTCTTGGGAAACCAAAGTACTTTTCTGCCCCTGGATTTGTTCACCCGGTCGCAGGTCACAGCCGTGTCTCCCTGTCCGCGTGTCCGTCTTCACCCCCTGCTCTACAGAGGCTGCGACGTGAGCTGGTCCCTCCTCAGGGGCTGTTGTGCTCACGTTCTCCAGCTCAGCAGGCCGTTCTGCCCGGAGCCTTCTTGCCTAATGGCCGTGAGATCCTCACCCAGGTGGGCAGCCCCGCTGCCTGTCCTCCCCTGACCTCCTGCTCTCGGCCCGCAGATCCGTTGGAAGTACATGATCGTGGACGAAGGCCACCGCATGAAGAACCACCACTGCAAGCTGACGCAGGTCCTCAACACGCACTACGTGGCGCCCCGCCGCCTGCTGCTGACGGGCACGCCGCTGCAGAACAAGCTCCCTGAGCTCTGGGCGCTCCTCAACTTCCTGCTGCCCACCATCTTCAAGAGCTGCAGCACCTTTGAGCAGTGGTTCAACGCGCCCTTTGCCATGACCGGGGAAAAGGTGGGTGTGCAGCCGGCCACGTGGTGGCACGGGGTGGGGAGGGGAGCCGTGAGCCTCGGCCACGAGCAGCTCCAAGGACCCTCCAAGTTGGTGGTCCCGGCCCAGCTGGCTTCCCTGGGTCGTTGTGAGTTGAGTGCCCACCACAGCCGGCCCAGCCAAGCACAGGGCAGCCCTGGCACCAAAGGACCCCAGAGGAGAAGGGCAGAGAAATCCCAGGGGATGCTTGGGGCTTCCCTGACCCCGTGCCCCAGACACAGGGAGGGGACAGTGAGGAATATGGCCCTGAGGTGTGAAGGTGCAGCTGGAGGGCCTGAGGAGAGTTTAATTTTCACCCTGAGGGCAGCGGGTAGCTTGGATGGTTTCAGTGAAAGGAGTAACATGGTTCTGTCCCGTTTGTTTTTAAAGACGGCTGTGGGTTGTGGCCAGTGTCTCTCAATGTCTGCGTGGCTGGGAGTGGCGTTGGTGGCGTGTCTGTGGCCGCTGCGTTTTCTGTTGAAGGAGGTTAGCGGCCTGAGGCTAATGACCGAGGATGTGGGCACGATCACAGGGCTTAACGTTGAGCGTCACCGCCCATGGCAGCCGTGCCCCAGCTCACTCGTTTCCGGTTAGCGGATTTTCCTTAGGCAGGTCTGGGACAGCTGTTCCTCAGCTCTTACAGGGGGGCCTCTGTCAGCATCATCCACGGGGTCCCGCCTCCTTGGTACCGGCTGAGGCAGAAACCCTCCTGAAGGAGAAATTGAGGCCTTTTCAAGGATCTCATGATAAAGGAGCCACCAGTTTTCAGATTCCCAGGGACCCCCCCCTCCCCAAGAGCTGAGGAACAAATGCTCTGGTTTCACGTATTTTCAAGTTGCGCAAAAGCTCTGCCCAAAGGGGCCCAGAGAAGAAAAGTTCAGATGTCATCTTTTCACTTAAAAAAATTTTTTTTAATTCACATTTTTATCAGAGTAGCAGGTCCCCTGGGAGAGCAGCATTTCTTTCCGTCTGTCCCACCCAGGCCGAAATGAGAGTTGATTTGGGCTTCCAGTGACAGAGCCCTCTTGGAGCACCCCCCAGTTACACCACACGCTCTATCCGTGTGGCCCCCACAGTGCTGTCCAGATTTCGTTTGGACGTGTTGGCAGGATCCCAGGCACGTGGGTTTGTTACTCTTGGGGAAGCGATGCAGCGTGCTGCTGTGTTTCATAGCGCCCTGGGGCCTTGGCTTCCGTGTCCCAGGACTTCCATGGAAGGTCTTAGATCCTTGCAGTTTTCCAGAGGAAGAGGTTGCCCTGCTAGGCTCCTGTGAAGCTTAGGGTAGTCTGAAAAGGAGGTGCTGAGCACAGGGTGACTCCAGATGGCCCTTCCCTGCATCCCTGTCCCCTCATTTGGAGGTAACGCTTGGTTGGCATGTCTCGTTGGGGCTGCCAGGTGGACCTGAACGAGGAGGAAACCATTCTCATCATCCGTCGTCTCCACAAAGTGCTGCGGCCCTTCCTGCTCCGGCGGCTCAAGAAGGAAGTCGAGGCTCAGTTACCTGAAAAGGTACCATGTTTAGTTTTTTTCTTTTTGACGGCGCTGTACAGCTTGCAGGATCTTAGTTCCCCGACGAGGGATCGAACCCTGGCGTCCCAGTAGTGGAAGCGCCGAGTCCTAACCGCTGGACCACCAGGGAATTCCACGTACCATGTTTGTTTTGAGCGGAAGTCCCAATGCAGCATCGTCCAGGGGGCCTCCCTGGGGTGGGCCCGGTCAGGTGGCTCCCCTGGGTCCCAGGCCTGGCCCTGGTCTTGCCTCGGCATTCAGGAGTCGATCCCGCCTGGGGTTGGCCACTCTCCCTCACTGGGTCTCTCAAGTGGAAGGCAGGTGTGCTAAGTTAGAGCACTAAGTCCCCCCAGGGCCCCCTCCTCTCTCCCCTGGGTGGGCTTGGGGTCCCTGGCCAGTCGCCCCACCAGTCACACTTGCCCTTTGTTTCTTGGCTGGCTGTGGGCAGGCCTTGGGAAGGTAGCCGAGTTGCCCCATTTGGCCCAGGAGGCCCCCATATTTCTCTGTCCTGGTGCATCTGCCCCATCCCATCTCCCTCATCCTCCTGGGTATGGGGTCCCCTCACAGTCACCCCTGTGCGCCCTGATCAGAGTACACAGCCCAGGGCCCAGGACGCCTCTGAGAGGCTGGGCGATCGGAGACGGGCCCAGGCTGGGCGTTGCGCTCCGGGACCCTCGGCTCCAGTTCCGGCTGACGGCGGCGTGTGCCCTGCAGGTGGAGTACGTCATCAAGTGCGACATGTCCGCGCTGCAGCGCGTGCTTTACCGGCACATGCAGGCCAAGGGGGTGCTGCTCACCGATGGCTCTGAGAAGGATAAGAAGGTTGGCCCGGGGCCCCCCTCCCCGCCGGGTGTCCACGGCAGGCACGCTGGGGGCCGCTGGGTGCGGGGCTTGTGCACGCTGTAAGCTGCAGGCTCTCCTGCAGCTATCGCCTCCTCGGAGGTGATAGTCGTGGCCGAGGCCCCATCTGGTCGTGGTCCTGAGGGTGTTGACTGGGCCTGGTTTAAATCACAGCTGGTGTGGATGGGTCCAGTCCATAAGGCTGAGGGGGCAGAGGCTGATGGCCCGTTTCCAGGGAGGCCCCCGAGCCTCCCAGTCAGCAGTCTGGGGTCCTCTGCTTGTGAAGCGCTCTCTCCCGTGGATGCATCAGTCGGCAGTGGGGGGCCCAGCATGGACCCCAGCCATTAGAATATTCTAGGGAGTCCCACCTTCCCAGCTGGGAAGGAGCCTCGACGGCCAGGGCCACTGAGCCCATTTACCCTGTCATTACGTGGCGTTGGGGTGACGTTAGTTTACGGTGGAGAGGAGTGGGAGCTGGGCAGGCTGCTGCCTTCTGGTCCCTCTGAGGCCCTGGGCCCCACCGCCCCTGCTCCCCTCACCAGGACTGCAGTTGTCCTCCCAGGTCCCTCATTTCTGCCCCCGCTGCCTCGGGCTTGGCCCTGCCACCCATTTTCTCTTCCAGATCTTTCGTTTGGGCCCTTTCTTACCCAAGCTGTTGCAGCACCCTATTTCCTGGTTTTCTTCTTGGCCGACGGCACCCACCCCGGCATCCTCCCTTCACCCCGTAGCCAGAGATCTTCCTAAGCCGTCTTGTGCAGCCCCACCCCGGGGACTCCCCCAGTGCCCACAGAGCTGGCCTCACAAAGTGTTTGTGATCCACCCTCAGCTCTTTGCCAGTCAACGTTTCCCCTGCGTCCCGCCGGCCCCTCCTCACCCTCCACCCTCCACCTTCCAGGGTGCCAGGGGGTCTCTGCTTCCCCCAGCGCTGGCTTCATGCTGGCTTCAGGCCTCTGAGCCCCAACAGGAGCCAGCTGCACATGCCCCGTCTCCTCTGCCACAAGCCACAGCTCCTCCCACGTCCTTTTTCCACGCCTCCTCCCCCCCACCCTGCCCCACCCTGGGACAAGACCGATTTGGGAGCCTCTCTTCTGCCTCCTCAGGGCAAAGGTGGCACCAAGACCCTGATGAACACCATCATGCAGCTGAGGAAGATCTGCAACCACCCGTACATGTTCCAGCACATCGAGGTGAGGCCCAGGGCCAGGGCGGCAGGCCCAGCGGCACCCGGGGCTCGTGGGCCTCAGCCCTGCACAGGGCCCTGCTCTCAGAGGGGTCTGTCTGCGCCTAACCCCTAGACAGAGCTAGGTCGCTTCTCTCTGGCAACTTCAGAGAAAAAGAGCTTGTAAGGTTTAGCCTAGACGATGCTTGTATGTTTTGTCTTTTTATGGATTTTTTGCTTGCAAGCGCTTGTATGTTGTAAAGAATCCAGACTGTACGGAAACATGCAAGAGAAATGAAAATCCCACCTCAGATAACCGCCAAAGCCTTCAGAGGCTGTTCTTTGGAGTCGTTTCCCCCCCGGTGGGGTTGTGCTGCCTCTGCTTGTTGGTTACTAGCCTTCCCCACTCGGTGATATGTGGGGCCATCCTGGGCAGAGCATGGAGAGCAGCATCCCTCTTCATGATGGTTCTGGCCATAACCTTCTGGGCCCCAGTACCCTTGAGAGTCTGGATGCTTGCTTCTGAAAAGCACACATATGTCCGTACATTCTGGCATAAAGTTCCAGGGTCATGCCAGAGGCCCCTGGGGTTCCATTTCAGCTCACCAAGTGTGGTCTCAGGCGCGCACCGTCCTTGGCGCGCTCCTTTCCGTGGTTAAGAATGTTAGGTCATGACGGAAGGGATGCGGTGGGATAGAACAGCTGTGTTCAGCATCTGTATGTGGCCTTGGGGCCGCTGTGGGCGATCGCTGAGCACGGGTGGGAGGGCTCGGAGGCGTGGGGCCTGGCCGCCTTTTCCTGCCCCGCACTGACCCGCCTCTCATTCCATCGCAGGAGTCCTTTTCCGAGCACTTGGGGTTTACCGGTGGCATCGTCCAAGGGTGAGAATCTTCCTAGCTTGACGGGGTGGGCAGACCATCTGTGTGCCAGTATTTCTCTCTTTGGTTGGCTTTATTTCTGTTGTTATACTTGTCTAATTTCAAAGGCAGTATATTCCTGGCAGAAAACTTTGAAAACATAGATGAACCCAAAGAAGAGAATAAAAATTCTCCACTTTGAGAGGTGACCAGACTTGGCTTCCAGGCCCCGCCTCTGGGCTCTGTGACCTGTGACAGCTTTCCTAACCACTCTGAGCCTAAACTCTGCCCATCAGCAGAGGGATACTCTTTATACAGTGCGCCACGCACCTTGCTCTCGGGGTGTTTTCTCCAGCGTTGTTTATAAAGCGCAGCCCAGGCATCGTTCAGCCCTGGTGCTGGACACAAATGCTGCCTCAAGTTTTCACCGTTAAAACATTCTTAACGCTAAAGCCACCATTATTTCTCTGGGATAGTAAACTATTTCTTAGTGCAGAGGCACCTAATGAAAGGGCAAAAGGTTCTTTAGCTGTGTAGTTCTTTATACCAAATTGCATAATGGGGCCCCACAGACCTGGGTTTGAGCCCGGCCCTGGCAGGTCAGCAGCCGTGTCACACTGTCCCCCAGCCTCAGTTTCCACATCTGTAAACCAGGAGCGAATGACAGAAGTTGCAGTGGCCCTTAGCCCTGTGTGTGGTGCGGTGTGGGCACTCTCCACTGTGAGCCTCTGCTCTTTGGAAGGTTCTTAAGCAGGAGGCCTGGCTTCCCGGGGCAGCCCCTGTCCATGCCCATTATCCCAGTATCTTTACTAATAAACAGCACCTTCTTTCACTCTTACAAGTTTCCAAGTTGGTCAGTAATTTCATGACCAAGTTTATTTTAGTTGGGTTGAAATAAATGGCTTTGCTGAAACTTTGGTGGGGGGAAGGGGGTGGGCCCGGGAGTAGTCTGCCAAGGAAGCACTTGTGTGCCCCGGAGCCTGGTGGCCAGCCTGCCTAGGCCGGCTCAGGTAGCTTGGGCATGGGAGCGCACGTCCTCCTTGGCCGGCCTGCAGGGCGCTGTGGTTCACGTGGTGTGTGTGTCCTTCCCCACCCCCTCCACTCCGCAGGCTGGACCTGTACCGAGCCTCGGGGAAGTTTGAGCTGCTCGATAGAATTCTTCCCAAACTCCGGGCCACCAACCATAAAGTGCTGCTGTTCTGTCAGATGACCTCCCTCATGACGATCATGGAAGACTATTTTGCGTATCGCGGCTTTAAATACCTCAGGCTCGATGGTGAGTACGACCGGGAGAGAGACGTTTGTTAAAGGGCGGCCTCGCTATCCACTGCTGCCAAAGCTTCTCTAGGTCTAGCGGCAGGAGTGGGCATAGCGGCTCACTCAGTGACACAGGCTTGCGGGAATGGGAGGGAGGGCCTTGGGAGTATCATGGCTGGATCTCCTGAATGTGAGGCTTATGGTGTTTGCACCATGACGCTGCGTCCAGTGGTTAAGGGTTGCTCTACGGTCCTGTTATGGTGGGAAGCGACAGAAACCCATATCCTGTGGGCATAAAGAAGGAAGCCTTGATAGACTCACGTAACTGAACCTCAAGGGTTGGCTTGCTTCAGGCACAGCTGGATCCAGGTGCCCAGATGGTGTTAAGAGGGGCTTTTCTGGAGCTCTTGGCTCTTTTGTCCTCCATTTTGGCTTCATTCTTAGCCATCCCCTCCGGGCTTTCCTTCCACCTGCTCAGTGTGCCGAACAGAGAAGCAGCTTGTCTTTTCCCCCAGGGGTCTGGGGGTGAACTTGCATTAGGCTGCTGTGAGCAACATGCTCTTCTCTCCACTGCCTGGGTGGCTCTGGAGCTGGAATCGGGCCCGTTCATGCCGGAACCGTGAGCACTGAGAGAAGCAGGAAAGGGAGGGGGGGAAGGGAGGGAGGAAAACCGATGCTGCAGGGGCGATAGCAGCGAGTTCCCTGGGAACAGCACTTGACTGTGACCACATGCACTCATAAGCCCTGTTTCTGCCTTGTTCCCAGCACGCAGGAGCTCCGGGGAGGGAGGGGGCTGAGTGAGATGCTGACAGTGTGCAGGACCCGTGCTCTGACACGTGTCAACTGACCGGGAAGACCCTAGAGGGAGCCCCCCACCCTCTGTCAGATGGAGTGAATGGGGCGCTCGAGAAAAATGGACTTGGGGGCCTCCAGGGTAAACACAGTTAAGAAGTGTGGGATAAACCACACTTCTCAGAGCCTTTATCTAAGCTCGTTGCTATGTGCATCCATGGCCAGACACCCCAAACCTCTTTGCCCCCATTGTGTCTTTCACGGTACATGTAGTGGAACTGTGGTTTTTTTCAGACCGTGGACCCGTGGTTGCTGGGCAGATCTGTCGGTCGGTCTCTGCCCTCCCCACTCCCACCCAAAACCTTTGCTGCATCCCTATCTTGCCTTCCTTCAGCCTGTTCTTGGAATTCTGTCCAGGGCGACCTTTACAAACACAGCTGTGGTCAGGTCCTCCCTCAAACCTCCCTCCTTCAGGTGCTTACCATGGCTTGGAAGGCCTGCGTGGCCAGGCTCACCTCGCGCCTCCCGCTGTGTGCTGACCTCCCTAGTGGCCTCTCTGTCCTTCAGGGGCTGAGCCTTCATGAGTGCTGCTCCTTGTCTGTGTCACTGCCCCGACCCCTAGAGGACAGGCCGAACATGAAGAGCGTGTTCCCACCCACCCCAGAGCCCATTCATTTGTCCACCCGCCTCTTTTTTTTTCCCTCCATGATGAGAGTCCTCTATGTAGGATGAGGACTTTTGTTTGCTTGACTGTGGCTGCATCTCTGGGCACCTCTCATGTGGTCACTGCCGCATGAGCGGAAACTCTGGGAAAGAAGGGCAAAGGGGGGAATTCCCTGGCAGTCCAGTGGTTAGGACTCCACTCTTCCACTGCAGGGGGCCCAGCGTCAATCCATGGTCGGGGAGCTAAGGTCCCGCCCGCCACACAGTGCAGCCAGAAGGATAAAAAAGAACGGCAAGGGTGGGGGCTCGGTGACACGTGGAGCAGAACCTTCTGCTGTCAGAATGCCGAGAGTGAGGGTGCAGGCCGGGCATCTGGGAGCGGCCCCTCCACCTGGGCCTGCCTCAGCCCCTCCTTGGAACTGGGGCAGCCCAGGCGCCAGTGGGCATCAGGCCTCCATGCTGCTCATCGTGACGTGTAGGCGAGTGACTGGAAGCATCACCAAAAATGACACCTGATTTCCCCAGAGGCATCTCTGCTCCTCAGGCTGGCGGTAGCCTGAGGAGCTTAGATGCCCCTCTGAGGATCACGATGCTGAGGACCGTGTCCTGGGCCGTCACATTAGAGTCCCTGTGGCTCCATGAAGAGGGGAGCCATCCTGCCCAGAGGGAAACAAGTCTCCATTGTAAGCCCCCCGCGTGCTCGCCTGTAGATAATTCCCTTTGTGAATGGAGAAAACCCATCACAGTAGGATGGAGGCAGGCGCCAGCCCTCTGGCCAGTTGTTCGATACCACAGCAGCCCCATCTGCCCGCCTGGAAACCCCACGTGGGTTTGGGGGCACGGCGTTAACAGCGTTGCTGCAGTGTCTCCCGCCACCCCCTGGACAGCTGGGCAGGGCAGGTGGTGGCGACTCACAGGGCAGCCCCATTTCCTGGGTGTCTGCCGGGTGCCGGGCACTGTGCTCCAGCACCTGCCCATTTAGTTCCCACGGTAGCCCCGATTTACACGGAGGAGACACCGGGGGCCCGTTGGGGCTCGTTTTCTTCTCCTGGGGTGGGAAGACTGGCAGTCAGTAGTGTCACCGTAAATCTGAGTGGTTCGCCGGTCACCACTCATGGCCACGTGTTGAGCGAGTGGCCACGGCTTGGGTGGCCCGAGTCGGATGGCTGTGAACGCTATACCTGCTCCCTGATGTAGGTGTTCCTCTGTATCCTCAGCACCACCGCCCACCCTGCCTCCACCCGCCACGGTCACCTTGCTAACCCTGCTCTCCCCACCCCCCGGCAGGAACCACGAAAGCGGAGGACCGGGGCATGCTGCTGAAGACCTTCAACGAGCCCGGCTCCGAGTACTTCATCTTCCTGCTCAGCACCCGGGCTGGGGGGCTGGGTCTGAACCTCCAGTCAGCCGACACTGTGATCATATTTGACAGTGACTGGAACCCCCACCAGGTAACAGCTCTCAGGCCCCCTAGGGGGAGGGGCTCGAAGCCTCGGGGAGACCAGGCCCACTAGCATGAGTGCCCGCTGGCCTCTTGACATTCTCCTGGAGTCCCGGAGGCCCCTGGAGAGAAGCCCAGAGAGCAGTTACTTTCCTCTGTTTCTCAAAACAAAACTAGTGTTTTGCTCTGATTATGAAAAAATTCATGTTCTGTTGTTATTAAAAAAAAAAAAAATCCTGGGAATTCCCTGGTGGTCCGGTGGTTAGGACCCTGCGCTCTCACTGCAGAGGGCCTGGGTTCAATCCCTGTTCAGGGAACTAAGATCCCACAAGCTGTGTGGCACAGCCAAAAAAACAAAAAAAATTCTGGTGTCACGTAAATGTGCAAAGAAAGTGGAAAGTGCCCCAGTCCTATCAGCTCGCAGTAATGGTCACTATTTTAGTCATGCAGGTCCTTCCTGACCGTGTTCTGGCCCAGCTCTCATGCTGGCGCCTCTTAAAACCACACTGGGGGGCTTCCCTGGTGGCGCAGTGGTTGCGCGTCCGCCTGCCGATGCAGGGGAACCGGGTTCGCGCCCCCGTCTGGGAGGATCCCACATGCCGCGGAGCGGCTGGGCCCGTGAGCCATGGCCGCTGGGCCTGCGTGTCCGGAGCCTGTGCTCCGCAACGGGAGAGGCCGCAGCAGAGGGAGGCCCGCATACCACAAAAAAAAAAAAAAAAAAAACCACACTGGGGCGCACTTTGTGTGCTCTGTGCACTGCTGCCCTTGTTTCTTATCCACACACCCTGCACAGGGCTCTGTGCCTGTAGATAACAGGGATGTGGTATTTTATAGATGCAGTAGTTTTTTGTTTGTTTGTTTATTTTTATAAATTTATTTAATTTGTTTATTTTTTGGCTGCGTTGGGTCTTTGTTGCTGCGCACAGGCTTTCTCTAGTTGCGGCGAGTAGGGGCTACTCTTCCTTGCAGTGCGCAGGCTACTCATTGTGGTGGCTTCTCTTTGTTTCAGAGCATGGGCTCTAGGCGCACGGGCTTCAGCAGTTGTGACGCGGGGGCTCAGTAGCTGTGGCTCGTGGGCTCTAGAGCGCAGGCTCAGTAGTTGCGGCACACGGGCTTAGTTGCTCCGCGGCATGTGGTATCTTCCCGGACCAGGTCTCGAACCCGTGTCCCCTACACTGGCAGGCAGATTCTTAACAACTGCGCCTCCAGGGAAGCCCCGATACAGTAGTTTTGAAGTAAGTGTTTACCTATTACGTCTTACTATAAAAGTAGTAATTTTTTCAAATGCAAATACCAATAAGTGAAAGTAACAAATTAAAGAGTCCCATTTTTCCCCTTCCCCACCAACCCCGCTCTTCTCGGAGCCAGCATCTACCCATGTACACACATATGTTCTGGCTTTGACATGAACACGGCATGTTCCAGCACGTGTCTTTTCCCGCCAGCAGCTGGTGTGTTCATGTCTCCACGCAAGCACATGGGGACTCTCCCCAGCCGCTTCCTCAGCAGCCAGCTGTCCTGGCATATGGTGGCCCCAGGATTTTTGACTCAAACGCCAGTTGGCAGACGTCCGGGTTTTCTCTTCCCCTCGGGGAACCCTCTTGTCCCTCTCTTGGAGCACCGGCCAGGCCAAGCCTGAGAGGCGGGATTGTTTGGTCCACAGGCCTGTCCCTTCACGTTCTGGTTGGTTCTGCCACAGTGGCCTCCAGCAGACTGCCCCAGCTTTCACTCCTGTTGACGGTGCGAGCGAGCCCTTCTCCACAGCCCAGCAGAGCTGGTTATCGGTGTGTAAACCACGGGCGCCTGACAGACGAGTGCCTGGGGTGGTTGCTGCACCAGCCTGGGGTGTGGCTCCTGCCCGGACCTCGGTGACTGGCCTGTTTCCTGAGAGGTGGTCCGAGTGTGCTTCCCTCATCCACAGGCTGTCGGGGGGAGAGAGCCCCGTGGTACCCTGTCCTCCTCCACACCCGGGGGGCATCAGAGGTCATGAAGCACATTGCAGAGCCAGGAATCACACTGGCTGAGCTGCGGGGCAGGGTTGGGGGTACGAACCGTGGGCACAAGGCACACCTGTTCCCACCAGGTGTGGCCTCTGCCGTGCCCATGAGGTGCAGATCTGGAGGTCAGCCCCACACAGCTGCAGGCCCCAGACACAGGATCTCGTAGCCCCTCCTGGGTCTACGCTGGGCGTGATGATACAGCATTGGCGCCATGCCTACCACTTTATGGGCGCTTGCTCCACACCAGGCACTGGCCTGAGCACCCGATGCCCGTTGGGTCCTCTCACACACGATAGCCACGAGAGGGGCTGGTGTCAGCAGAGTGGATCCTGAGGCTCCGAGAGGTGGGGCCTGGGCCCGGCTTGCGTGGCAAGGAAGTAGCAGGGCCTCCAGTCAAACCAGGCATCAACGTGGTGCTGCCCAGCTTTGGCGTCATTCTGTAAACAGTGCCCTCGCCGTGATACAGCCACGCCAAGCCAGGCCCTGCCCGGGGCAGCCAAGGGGCCCTGTGCAGCTGTGAGAGGAGCTGCTGGGGTATAACCCCCTGGGGTGGCCCTCTACAACTGCGGTTTCTTCCTGAGTATCCGTCAAATCCCAGTGAAGGTAGAAAGTGACGCTTCTGCAGGAATTTGGGGTGAAGTCATCCTGGCACGGGCTCCAGGTCTCGTTCCTGAGCTTCTGGCCTGTGCAGCGTCTGGCTTTGGCGGGCAGAACAGCCAGGTGGGCGCCCGAGAATTGGAAGACCCCTGCCTTTCCCAGTGGCATCCAGTGATCTGCTGTCCCTTAACGATTTAAAGAGCTTGTTTGGGAGTGACCGGCGTCTCTCTCCCCAGGACCTGCAAGCGCAGGACCGTGCCCACCGCATCGGGCAGCAGAACGAGGTGCGTGTGCTCCGCCTCTGCACGGTCAACAGCGTGGAAGAGAAGATCCTGGCTGCGGCCAAGTACAAGCTCAACGTCGACCAGAAGGTGATCCAGGCCGGCATGTTCGACCAGAAGTCCTCCAGCCATGAGAGGCGCGCTTTCCTCCAGGCCATCCTCGAGCACGAGGAGCAGGACGAGGTGAGGGCAGCGCCAGCCCCGACCCCTCCCTGGCGTGAGTGGTGGACGCATGAGCGGCTTTCATTTTTGTTTTTTTACCTTTTTTGCACTCTTATTTTTTTTGCATCCCTTTGGAGTAAAGGGAGTGTGGGCTGAAAGGAAAGAGGATGAGTACTTGCTTTTTCTTTGAAGTGGTTTTTTTTTTCTAAACTGCTGGTGAAAGATGCCGGATTGACAGCCCTGGAGACTGAAGTCCTCTATTTATCCACAGAGCAGACACTGCAGCACGGGCAGCGGCAGTGCCAGCTTCGCCCACACTGCCCCTCCGCCAGCGGGCGTCAACCCCGACTTGGAGGAGCCACCTCTAAAGGTGAGAGGGGTAGTTCAGTCTCCATGCCCATTCAATCCTCGGCTTCTCGGCTGAGATGGCCAGCAAGGGCCCTGATCCCACGGAGCGTGCGTGTGCGTGTGCGTGTGCGTCTCTCGCTGCCGTGTGGGTCCCCATCCACCGCAGCCGGACTGGGACCGCCAGCTCATTTCCCATGGACCGCCGCCGCTCGCCTCCGAGCCCGGCCGCCTCCCACCCCGGCCTCCCCGCACTCCAACTAAACGTGTGACATCTTGTAGGAAGAAGACGAAGTGCCTGACGATGAGACGGTGAACCAGATGATTGCCCGGCACGAGGAGGAGTTCGACCTGTTCATGGTGAGCGCCGTGGGCACTCGGGCCCTGCGCACCCTCAGGGGCTTGGTTCCCCGCCTGTGTGAACTGCGTGCGGTGGGGCTCACACGCCCCCTCCCCCCCAGCCCCCTTCCCTGCTGACCCCGAACAGAGTGAAAGGTCTCAGGGACGGTGGCATCCCCAGCAGGTAACGGGGCCGGGGGCAGCCCTCAGGGTGGCCCCTCCATGGCTCCTAACTGACCCATCTTTGTTCCGTGGCCTCCTAAGTGTGTCGTAGGGATGGTGGGACACACGTACACACCCAGCCCTGCTCCAGTTTATGGTCCTCCGTCCGGCCAATGCCTGTCGTCTCGAGGCTCCCTTTCAGAGGGAGTCACACCGTCCAAGACTGAGGGGCTGGCGAGGGCCTCGGTCTCAGATGCCCTGTTGCCCCTCGTGGGCACGGAATCGGGGGGAATTGGGGGCGCCCTCGGCCCCAGCAGGCCTGTGCCTTCCGCTGAGCCTGTATCGCCTCAGTGGGGCAGGGAAGCCGCTGCCCCATTTCAGCCCCCGTTCCAGCCCCTGTTCCACCACCTTCCTGTCCTTTCCAGTTCTCTCTGCCCCTGAAGCAGAGCCCCAGCCAAGGTCTGACATGGCAGCCCGGCCAGCTCAGCCACCGCACGACCAAGCTGCTGTTTAACTACCGCTGCAGCGATGGTCCCGAGGCAGGGGAGCAGCCCCCGGTCAGGGTGCCCCCGCGCGTGCCCACTGGCCATCTCCTCTGTGCCCTCTGTGCTGACGCCTGTCCCTCTGTCCCTGCCGCCCCGCACCCCACAGCGCATGGACCTGGACCGCAGGCGCGAGGAGGCCCGCAACCCCAAGCGGAAGCCACGCCTGATGGAGGAGGATGAGCTCCCCTCGTGGATCATCAAGGACGACGCAGAGGTGGAGCGGCTGACCTGCGAGGAGGAGGAGGAGAAGATGTTCGGCCGCGGCTCCCGCCACCGCAAGGAGGTGGACTACAGCGACTCGCTGACCGAGAAGCAGTGGCTCAAGGTACACGCCGGAGAGGGCCGCGGGCGGGGCTCGGCAGCACGGGGCTCGGCTGCCAGGATCGAGGCCTTCGTCCGAATCCTGGGCGGTGCCCCTCGGCCGTTCTTGGTCGGTTTTCACGCACGACAGCGACCCTTCACACGTGGGGTCAGGTTCACTCAGTTCCTCCTGATGGAACTCGGGGAGGCACCCCGGTGTGGTTCCCGAGCTGCTCGGAACCCACTTCTGGGTGGAGTTGGCCCTTCCGGCGTCAGGTTTAAGCAAAATATTGCCAGTCTTTGCATGGGGCTGACCGGAGGACCCGGGGATATATTGGGGATCGTCAAGTCACCCCGCAAGGTGGTTGAGAGTGGTGACGGGGTCAGGCAGCCCCGCCTTTGCGTGCACCTGTCTTCAGCAGGTGGCTCCCGGCCCTCAACAGCTGCCGACAGCTGAGTCAGGGCTGCGGGCGGCTGCTGGTCCTCCTGATTCAGCCCCCCGACCCCACCCAAGCGAGGGCGCTCTACATTTGCACAGGGGCCTGGCGCTGGGGTTACAGTGACAAATCAGACCCCATTCCTGCTCCAGGGGTTCTGAGTATAGAGGTGATGATTAAGAGTCCAACCCTCGAGTTGGCACTGAGACAACACTTCCTGAAAGGCAGACGGCGGCTTTCGGTTACGCCCTGCTGAACGCCACACCCCGGAATGAGCAGCTGTCTCCCCAGGCCTCTTATCACACACCCTGGGGTTCCCCTTAATTAACTGCAGCCCCAGTGCTTTTTCAGCCACGTGGCTAGGTGGCCCTGGTCCCCTCCTGGGAGCTCAGAACACCCCAGACTTGCAAGCTCTCCCACTGAGCTGTGCACCAGAGGGAGCTGTTGAAACATGCCAGGAACCACCGAACCTCGGGTGGGGCAAGTGGGGTGTCTCATTTCCTGCCATCAGCCCAGGGCTCCGGGGCCCAGAAGAGAACCTTGGATGAAGGAACGTCGTACCAACCACAGTCCCGAACAGCTCGCGTAGGGCCTTTGCCAGCCCGGCATTACTGAGACAATGGGTGCCCTTTAAAAAATAGCTGCCCACATGCTAATAATAATAGTTGGTGTGCATTTCTTTCTCCCTCCTCCCTTTCTTTGAGGAATAACTTAGATACCACAAAATTTACCCGTTTTAAGACGTACAGTTCAGTGATTTTTAGTATATTCATAGAGTTCTGAAACTATCACTATAAATGAAGCTTAGTACATTCTCACCCAAAAGAAACTGTTTTCTCTTTAGCTATCTTCCCATCCCTTTATTCCCCCTAGCCTTTGCCATCCACTAAACAACTTTTCTGTCTCAATAATTTTGCCTAAATAGGAAATTTTCTATAAATGAAATCATGCATTATGTGATCCTTTAATGTCTGGGTTTCTTCACTTAGCAAAATATTTTCAAGATTCATCCAGGTTCTAGCATATATCAGGATTTCATTCTTTTTATGGCTGGATAATGTTCCATTATAAGAATATACAACATTTGTTTATCTAGTCATTAGTTGACGGACCATGGGGTTGTTTCCACTTTTTAGCTGTCGTGCATAATGCAGTGGTGAACATTTGTGTACAAGTTTTGCGAGGACATATGTTTTGATTTCTCTGGGGTGTGTATCTGGGAGTGGATCAAATGGTAATTCTCTGTTTAACCTTTTGAGGAACGAAAACTGTTTTCCAAAGTGGCTGCACTATTTTATATTCCCACCAGCAGCACAGGAGGGTTCCAGTTTCTCCAGGTCCTCGCTGATAACTTTCTATTTGCCTGTTGATTCTAGCCATCCTAGTGGGTGTGCAGTGGTATCTTCTTGTGGTTTTGAATTGCTTCCGGTGGGGGGGGGGGTGGCGCTAATGGTGTTGGGCACCTTTTCATGTGCTTTTTGGCCATTTGTAGATCTTCTTTAAAGTCTTTTATCAGATATATGATTTGCAAATATTTTCTCCTATTCCGTGGGGTGGTTTTTGTCTGTTTTTCACTTTTTTTTTTTTTACATATTTTTAAAATTTATTTATTTTATTTATTCATTGGTTTTTGGCTGCATCGGGTCTTCGTTGCTGCGTGCGGGCTTTCTCTAGTTGCAGTGAGCGGGGGCCACTCTTCGTTGCGGTGCATGGGCTTCTCATTGCGGTGGCTTCTCTTGTTGCAGAGCACGGGCTCTAGGCACGTGGGCTTCAGTAGTTGTGGCTTGCGGGCTCAGTAGTCGTGGCTCGCGGGCTCTAGAGCGCAGGCTCAGTAGTTGTGGCGCACGGGCTTAGTTGCTCCGTGGCATGTGGGATCTTCCCGGACCAGGGCTCGAACCTGTGTCCCCCTCATCAGCAGGTGGATTCTTAACCACTGCGCTACCAGGGAAGCCCCTGTTTTTCACTTTCTTGATACTGTCCTTTGAAGCACAGAATTTTAAAATTTCTGATGAAGTCAAATTTATTTGTTTTTCTCTTTTCGCCTGTGCCTTGGTAGCATGCCTGAGAATCCATTGCCAATTGTTGGTCACAAAGATTTACCCCTGTGTTTCAAGAGTTTTAGAGTCTCAGCTCTTACATGTAGGCCCGTGATCCTTTTTTAAAAATATTTATTATTTATTTTTGGCTGCGTTGGGTCTTCATTGCTGCGCACGGGCTTTCTCTAGTTGCAGCGAGCGGGAGCTACTCTTCATCACGGTGCACAGGCTTCTCATTGCGGTGGCTTCTCTGTTGTGGAGCATGGGCTCTAGGCACGCGGGCTTTGGTAGTTGTGGCACACAGGCTCAGTAGTTGTGGCTCCTGGGCTCTAGAGCGCAGGCTCAGTAGTTGTGGTGCGCGGGCTTAGTTGCTCCGTGGCATGTGGGATCTTCCCGGGCCAGGGCTCAAACCCATGACCCCTGCACTGGCAGGAGGATCTTAACCACAGCGCCACCAGGGAAGTCCACTGTTGATCGTTTTTGAGTTAATTTTTGCATATGGCGTGAGGTCGGGGTCCAACTTCATTCTTTTGCATGTGGCTATCTGGTTGTCCCAGCACCATTGTTGAAAAGACTATTCTTTCCCATTTGAGCACATGCCATTTTTCTAATATATCATACTCAATAAAATTTACATTAATAAAAGAGATATTTACCCAAATCAGACACTCCTCTGTCTTAGTGGTGGACATGTAATTTGCACCACTTTTCTGGCAGCCACTCTGATGCCATATGTACCCAAACCCTGTAGAATGTGCCTGGCTCTTGCCCTTCTGGGCTGACCTGCATGTCTAGGGCATAGGACCAGAGACCCCAGTATTAGATTCCTGGGGCTGCTATAACAATTACCACAAACTTGGTGGCTTAACACAGCAGGAATTTATTCTCTCACAGTTCTGGAGGCTAGGAGTCTGAAATCCAGGTGTCAGCAGGACCATGTTCCCTCTGAAGGCTGCTTCCTTGCCTCTTCCAGCTTTTGGTGGCCCCAGCATTCCTTGGCTTGTGGCCACATCACTCCAGTCTCTGCCTCTGCCTTCACATGGATGTCCGCAGTATCTCTCTTACGGCCTTTTCTGACTCCTTGGATTTGGGCCCACGCTAATATAGTATGATCTCATCTCTATTCTTAACTTATTACATTTGCAAAGACGCTATTACCCCATAAGATGACATCCTGAGGTTCTGGGTAGATATGAATTAGAGGGGACGCCATTCGACCCACTGCGTGCCCTCCCCCGTGCCAACCTCCTTTCACTCCTTCCTGTCTGCTCTGTGCCCTCCATGCTGTTCCTTTGGCCTGGATGCCTCCTTCCACCACCCTGACCCTTCAGATCTGCTTAAGTGCCCACCTCTGGGAAGCTCTCCTCAACCCTGACCAGGACACATCTGCTCCACCATCCTCAGAGCACCTCTCACCCTCCTTCTTGGCACTCGGCACACTTGTCACCATGTTTGTGGGCTGTGTTTTACTGTCTCCCCTCCGTGAGGGGCTGTGTTCAGTGCCTGGCCCCGTACCTGCACTCAGATGCAGCCGGTAACTGAGATGAATAACCAGTGCATCCATTTGGGTCCAGGCCCCACTCCCGTTTCTGATTCCAAGCCTCCCTAGAAACCTGGCTTCCCATCACTTTGTGTTCAGGGCTAAAACATGCAGGTTAGTTACTATCGTTGAGAATTGAACATCGGAACTATTTTAAAGTTAACATTCACGTTCATGTTTTTCAACTCAGCGGTTTCACTTCCAAGAATCTATCTAAAATAGAGACAAATGTCAGTTATAACGATACTTAGAATAGCCCACCCACCCATCCTCGCAAAATTGGAAAGAACCTAAACGCCCAACTACAGAGGAAGTTAAGGCCCATTTTACAAGGAAATATTATTAAATAGGCATTAAAAATTATGTTGCAGAAAAACGAGAGGAAGTATATCCAGGACATAGTAAGCAAAAAGATGAGTCGTGATGTGGTATGTGGCTCGATCCCGGTGCTGCCTCGATTGTGCACGTGTGCGTGGGAAGGTGGGACATTCTGCAGGTGGAGGGTGGGGACGGCTGCACAGCAGGAGCGTTCCCAGTGCCGCTGAACTGCACACTTGACAGTGTTTGAAGCGGCTGACTTTATGTTATGTGTATCTTACCACAGTTTTTTAAAAACATGGAACATGGTCTAGAGCAGAAGTGTTGACGGGGTCACCTCTGGGTGGAGGGTTTACAGGAGCCCACTCTTCAGGCTTCGCACAGTGAGGCTGTGACACTTAAATTTGTAACATAGGCCATTTATCTGCGAAGAACGCAGATAAATGGGTGGGCTGGCATCGGGGAGACAGAGCTGGCCCTCACGGCCCCCGTGCCCTTGGAGCCCGTCTGGAGCCCCAGCATGTGTCCCGCCCCAGCCAGGCCCCCGGGTTTGCGCCGCGGCCTCTGCTTGTCGACCTCGGTGCTGGCTGTCCTATTTTTACCACTATTGACCCTGAAGGCCATCGAGGAGGGCACGCTGGAGGAGATCGAAGAGGAGGTCCGGCAGAAGAAATCGTCGCGGAAGCGCAAGCGGGACAGCGATGCCGGCCCCTCCACCCCGACCACCAGCACCCGCAGCCGCGACAAGGACGACGAGAGCAAGAAGCAGAAGAAGCGTGGCCGGCCGCCTGCCGAGAAGCTCTCCCCCAACCCGCCCAACCTCACCAAGAAGATGAAGAAGATCGTGGACGCTGTGATCAAGTACAAGGACAGGTAAGCGGGGGGCGGGGCGGGCGGGCGGGGGCCTCTGGGAGGGGCCGGCGAACCCGCTGCCCAGGCAGTCACTCCACAAACTCAGGTCGAGTCTCTGTCTCGGAGCCTCTGTCCTCGTGGGACGTGACGTTAACGTTCTGGAAGAGGGGAGACAGGCAGCGTCAGCCGTGGTGAGAGGGCAGGGGAGGTGACGTTCAAGAGGAGCCCTGAGGAGGGCAGGTCTGGGGACAAGTGGTCCAGGAGGTGGCCGGCGGGTTCGAGGCCAGCGGCAGGGTGAGTGTGGGAGAAGGGGGTCTGTGCTGTGATGGAGGCCGATCACGTGGCTGGTGGACCGTGGTGAGGAGGCGCCTGTGGCTGAAGCAGGGAGCCAGTGGTTTTCCTTCTGTAGACAGTCCCCCGCCCCGCCCCGGCTGTGGTCTCCCTGGGCCATCACAGGTCAGCCGCTTGTGGAGAAGACATAGACCAGGCTCCCCCCAGGCACTGGGGCCCCTGCCCTCACAGACACGCCAGCCACAAGGCAATGCATGCTTTCCACTTTATAGATCCATTTGTGGATCATGAGTACTACGTAAGTAAGAAGAAGAAAATAATGGCTCTCCCGCAGCCCTCGTAGGAGACTTGTGCCCATCCTGCCAGCGCAGCGTGGGTCGCGTGGAGCTGCACAGGGCAGCCAGGGGCATCCTTCCGCCCCCCCAGTGTCTTGTTCCACTTTCTGCTATATGCAGGTCGATGAGGCTGTCCCCGTAACGGGAGGGTTTTACAACTTGAATTCATAGTAATACTTTGCAGTCAGTCACAGGCAAAGTAAGGGAGAATTTTAATCTGTCTGAGGGAATGGTGTCAAGGCATGAGCCCATGGTGTATCATTTGGAGAAACTGTTACCAAGCCTGTGATTTCAGGGGGTGGTGATGGTTATAGTACCCCAAGAAAGGATACAAATTGCTCTTTAAAAAGAGTCCTTTATTATTGGAAGAGAAACAAATGATGAAGTGGAAAAGAGGCATATTTAAGTTCAACTGCTAGGCCTAAAAATATTACATTTTGTGTCAGTGTTTTTTTGGGTTTTTTTAAGTGTATATTGGGGTTTTTTTTAATTTATTTTTGGCTGCACTGGGTCTTCATTGATGCATGCGGGCGTCAGTAGTTGTGGCTCGCGGGCTCTAGAGCACAGGCTCAGTAGTTGTGGTGCATGGGTTTAGTCACTCCGCGGCGTGTGGGATCTTCCCCGACCAGCGCTCAAACCGTGTCCGCTGCATTGGCAGGCGGATTCTTAACCATTGCGCCACCAGGGAAGTTTCTTGTGTCAGTATTGAGAACAAAATATTGAACTCATTTGCAAACTTCACCTTTGAGGCAAATTCCACAAAGAAAAAAGTAGACCAACAATTATTTATAATATGGAATGTGCAAAAATGCAATGAAAATAATAGACCCTGATGTTTTCTTCCTAATAGTATTCTTGCAAGGGAACCTTAACATTGTCAAAATGAAGAAGACCCTTGAAGGTCAGTGGGGAATGATGGACTTTTCAAAAAGACATGCTGATCACTGGGATATCCATACGGAGAAGATGAATATTGACCGCTCCTCACGCCATACACATATATTAATTTGAAATGGATTACAGACATAAATGTGATGTAACTCAACTATATTTCAATAAATCTTTTTTAAAAAACCCATAAATGTGAAAGGTACAACATGAGAAAAAATTTTCATGTCCTTAAAGGAGGCATAGACTTCTTCAGTAGGACAGAAACGCCACTAGCCATAAAAGACTCACAAGTTAGACTTCACTAAAATTAAGAATATTTGTTCATCGAAGGACACCCTCATGAAGATGGTGAAAATTACCCCAGACTAGGAAAAGAAAATTCCATTTTAAAAGGGGCAAAAGGCACGAACAGACACCTTCCAGAAGATACCCCAGTGGCCAATCAACGTGTGAAAAGGTGTTCAGGATCACCACATCGACATCATAACAAGAAGGAAATGTACAATAAAATGAGAGTGAGGTGCCTCCTCACACACACCAGAAGGGTTAAAATTCCTTGAAGTACCACCAAGGACGTGGGGCAGTAGGACCTCACGCCCTGCTCATGGGAGCATGTGGCTCTGGGCAGTATCTTCTGAAGCGCGACACACACATAAAGCTTCTGACCCAGCCACTCCAGTCCTAGTCCTGAGTGCATACAGCCACCAGAAGACATGTACAGGTGCATCCATAGCAGCTTTGATCACGACTCCCCTAAAGGAAACAGCCCAGTGTCCACCCACAGGAGAACACGTCCACAGCGGCCTAATCGAAGAACGGAATTCTAACGGCCACAAGAACAGACAAACTACTACTCCCTGGAAGAATCTTACAGACACTTTGTTGAGTGAGAGAAGCCAGACACAGAAAAGTACCTATTGTATGCTTCCAGTTATAGGAAGTTAAGCTGACCAACGGTGATGAGCATGGATCAGTGGTTACCTCAAGTCGGAATTGACAGGGATGGGACACCAGGGAGCCTTCTGGGACTTTGGGATCTTGGTCTGCACATGAAAACCCTCACCAGGCTGTACACCTAAGATAAGATGTGCGCACTTTCCTGTAGTAGGTTACACCTCAGTTTAAAAATAGTAGACCCTTGAAATCGGCATCCTGCACTCAATAAGGCCTTGGGTATTTTCAAGCTAAAAAAAAATATGTCAAGTGTCAGTCCACTTTCTTAGTCATTCTGTGACGTAGAGAAAAGGCACTGTGCTTATCTGAAGGTCACGTGACAGAGAGAAGCTGGCTCCCCTGGCTGCTGCAAACAGCTGTTCTCTCAAGCCCATGCAAGATTTGGTGATAAATCGGGCAATGAATTAAAACTAGCTCTTAGGGTTCAGGGACATCTTGTCAAGACTGGCCTATGGTAGGACACCAAGATCCTGGTAGGGATTCTGAGATCCAGCCTGATGAGAGCCCTGACACTGCAGTCACAGAGCTGAGCTCCCAGGTCTGTCAGACCCACGTGGTGGTCCCTCCGTGGAGGGCTTGAAGCATGGCTTATGCTTAACCTCACGTCCTCCTGGAACGATGGCCCCACTGGATGGGGAGTTCGCTGTTAGACTGGGGAGAACTGCAAAGGAGTTACAAGTGGGATGGAGAATATGACCATTCCAGGAAGCCTCCCACATGCTGGCTTTGAGAAACGTTTGGTTCTCCGTTGGAGCAGGGCCTTCCACTCGCTGGTTTGCTGGTGGCCACACAGGAAGAGATCAAACAAGGCACATAAACTCAGGAAAATAGTCACATCATCCTGGTTGAAACGTTACTTCATGGCAAATGCTTTCAGAGATGATGTTTGGGTACAGACTTGACCTACTTAATGGACATTTTTGATGTTCTTATCAAAACATAAGAATTTGAAACCATGGGGAAAACTACAATATGGTTCATGCAGCTGTAGGGTTAGGCGCGTTCTAGAGACCACCCTGTCTTCTGACAACAACTGCAGAGTTCAGGGTCCCCAAGACCACCCTCAGGCTCGATAATTTCCCTAGAAGGACTCTCAGAACTCTCTGAAAGCTGGTGTACTCACAGTTACGGTTTATTACAGCGAAAGGACACAGATTAAAACCAGCAGAGGGGAGAGGCGCAGGGAGCAGCGTCCTCCCCGTGGAACCGCCGGCCACAGTGACTTTCCTGGCAACATTACGAGAAGGTGCGCACAGAGCATTGCCAGCCGGGGAAGCCTTGGTGTCTCGGGTTTTTATTGGAACTTGGTCAGTATACCCGGCCGACCTCCCACGTGGCTGCCCAGTCTCCAGTCCCTCTGTGGTTGAACCGATGCCACTTGTCCCAACACCCCTGCCTGGAATCGCACTTAGACTGTGCCCAAGGCCCCCAGCTAAACAAAGGCACCCCACCAGGCAGGACATTCAAGGACAGAGACGTGGCCTCCCAGGAGCCAAGGGCAAAGGCCAGACCTTTCTTTGGGCCAGGTTAAATTCTTTATGACACAGCTGTCACGTACCTGGAAGGTTCTGAGGGACTGGCCACCACGCCACACCAAGGAGAACAGGAGTGGAACAAAACCAGAGGTAGCTTTTCGCTCACTTTCTTGTCTCAGACTTCCGATTGCTCCTTTCCAGAAGAGAAAATGAAACTTTGGATTTAAAAATCCCATTTGCTTGCTAGAACCCTATGATGAGCTAAACTCTGTACTTGAGTTAAATGTGGATCCTAAGGAGAGAACTTACTGTTACAGCTTGGTTCTTCCTGGACACCAAAGAATGATTACAGGACATCGCCAGAGTTTGGATTCAGAGTGGGGAGCCTGCCTTGCTGAGCAGGGGCCGTGGCGCTGCTGTCCCTGCCCCCAGTGACCGTGGTGGGAGTGGGGTTGCACCTCGAAGCAGTGACTCCAGAGAGAAGCGGCTCGGCCGTGCCTCTGCTGCTGAGTCTGAGCAGGGCCGCCCCCCACCCCCAATTTGCACCACTCCAAATGTTGCTACTGAGTGTTGATTTCAAGATCCCTACACCACCCCCCCCCCAGTTGTGTTAAAATAACAGTGCCGCCGTGTTTGATAGAACCTTTGCGTGTACATCCTGATCTGCACGCAGGTAATGTCCTGATTTGGAAGCTTTTGCGTCTTTCACGTGTGTTCAGATTCAGGACTGCCAGGCCCACCCCTCCCGAGGCCCCAGTGCACCCTGTGAGCGGCCCTCCCTGGAGTTGTGAGGTCTCCAGCCTTTGCAGCTGCGACCCTCTGCTGGGTGGCGGTGAAAATACACGTCCTCCCGTGGGGTCACAGTGGGAAAATGCTGGAAGAGTCTGCAGTTTTACGCAACTGAGGGCTGGCACAGGCAACCTTGGGGTCCAGCATGGCCTCCGGGAGGAGTGCCACATAAGCAGAGCCTGAGGAAAAGCAGGGGCCCGCCAGGGAAGAGGAGGGAAGGAGCATCACAGGCCAGGGGACTGACTGCACATGCATGGGCCCGGAGGCCAGTCCGGCACACAGGGCCTCGCAGGGTGCCTTCTCCTTGGTGGTTGGAAATCCCAAAACTGCACGGAGGAACCCTCGGGTTAACAGCCAGAAGTGAAACCAGAATTAAGGAATTAAGCTGGAAGTAGGGATTTTCACTTTAAAATATCTAAGCGCACCAGTAAGTTAGGCTGCAGGGTCAGGTTGGGATTTGTCGCGGAGCTACGTGTGCTGCCGGTGGGTGTCCTCTCCCCTGGTCCTTCAGAGGGAGTCAGCAGCTGGTGGCCGAGGCATTTAGGCATCGTCTCCAAGTGCCGGTCAGCAGGTGTGTGCTCCAGGGCACATCCCGCGGCGCCTTTAGGATGGCTTCAGAGAAGTGCATCTGCTGGAAGGTGCCACCTCAGGGGACAGGCTCCAGAGGACCCCACAGAGCCCCTTCTGTGCCCCACTGGCTGATGTGTAGAGCTTGACCATTAACTGCTACAGGGCAGAGTTGTCACTGCTGTAAAGAGGGTGCGTTGGACAGTGGAGGCGCATTGGTACCAAGCTTCCTGAATTTGATCATCGAGCCGGGGTCATGGAAGAGAACATCTTTGTTTTTAGGAGATACTCATAAGTTATTTCCAGATGGTTCAGAAAGTTGGTGATGTGTACAGGCCGCCCAGGCTAAGCCTCCCAGGGCTGAGCCCCACTAGGTGGGCCCTCTGGGTCCCCTTCTCCTGTCCTCTTACCAGGAGGCAGCAGCCCTGTAAGGACCATAGGGTTTGAGTGTCACAGAGATCTGGGATCAACACCAGATCCACTGTGGGTGACGAAGGGCCCCACCACATCCACGGTGGCAGCTTCAGCCAGGCCTGGTGGCCACTGCCCAAACCCTATCAGCACTTGCCTTCTGCCCTTGCGGGAGCCCTGCATCACCTTGATTAGAATCAAAAAGCAGATGGCTCTTCAGTTGAAAGGTGGTGCTTTGATTTGCAAGAAAAACTGGGGTAGTGTAACAGGCTCCAGGGCAGGTTGTCAGGCAGAAACATTCTCTAGGAGAGGACACCCCAGTTGGCTCCAAGCCCTTCAGAACAGGCCTCTGGGAAGAAGGGAGAAGGTGGAGGGTGGGCGGGTCTGGGTGGGAGCCCTTTCCTGAGGGGGCAGGGAGGCCTCAGGCTTCTCCTGCCTCAGCCTTTGGAAGGGTGCACTGGCCCTTCATCGGGAGCCCAAGCTTGGAATGGGCACTGCAGGGCAAGAGGCGGCCCTCCGCCTGTGGGGTCAGCGCTGTCCGCTCAGCCCCGAGTCCAGAGCCTGGCGTGAGAGGCGCCGAGGTGAGACGTCTTGAGAACAGTGCTGATCCCCGTCATTAATCCCCGGGCCCGCCTGAGCCTGGGCACAGGCCGGGCTGCTAGCCGAGTGGGGCTCAAAGCCACGAGAGGATTAGCCCAGGTGGCCTTGCTGAGCCGTGCTGAGCCGTGCTGAGGTGCTGAGCCTGCCACAGAATTTGCGGGAAGAAGCCCCACCTGCCCAGTTAGTGAGACCGATTCCATCCCCCCCGCTTCACTCCCTGATGCTAATCGCCATGATGGAGACAGAGCACGCCAAAACAACAACAACAAAAAACAGGGTTCTAGTTTTAAGGGTCTTAAAACTAGAATTACATAAAAGTTTAAAATAGGACAGGTACAGATAGATACCTGGACTCCGGAAACAAGTAGGTTTGGGTGAGCAGGTGGCAGCCTGCCCCTCCCGTCCCTCTGTCCCCCTCGGAGTCCCCTGTGAGACCCTGTGAAGTGCTCAGTGCATTTCAGCAGGCATGTGCTGCTTCTGTACTCAGGAAGCAGGAGAGGAACATCCATGAAAATATCAGCAGAATAGGATAAACAGGTAAGGCAGGAGGTGTAAAATGGAAAATTCCAAACAACCGGGGGAAAAAGACGCGGAGGGGGAAGGGATGAATAAAAAGGTCCAAAGTCAAGGTCAGATAAATGAGAAATTACCAAAACACAGGTAAAATTTAAAATGAAGCCAGGAGACAGCTAGATAAAAGAATTGAAAGGCAGATTGAGAAGTGTCAAACTTCTGAGGTGAAACTCAGAAACTAAATTAAAAATGTAATTTAACTAAGATTAAAAGTTAGGAGGAGGGAAGAGAGAGTGTCTGTGGGGGCCTCTGGGGAGGTGTGGAAGTGGGTCTGTGGGTCCCGGATGGTGGCAGCACGGTTTCCCCACCCACTGACCCCCAGACACACTGCAGCCCCTTGGTCCCGGCAGTCCAGGGATCCCCAGCACCCGTAGCTCCCAGGGTGGCCATCCTGCAGACCCTGCCACTTGAGAAGGAGCTTGAGGCCTCTCTGCCTTGGCGCCACTCGGTACTCAGAGCTGCGGATGGTAACATGGGGGCTCCAAACAGGAAGCACGCTCCTCAAGACCGAGGTCACTCAGCCCTGCAGAGAGTGGCCTTGGGCCTCCCTGCACGCACATGGCCAGCTCCGCCCACCCCTGGCCACAGCTCCTGGGCTTGCTGTGCCTCTCATTTTCATCTTCCCCCTGGTCCTGAGAAATGTTCTTTGCAGTGCCATGAACGGTGCTCGTCACCTGCAGCTAACATCCCTGAACAGCTGCCACGGCAGAGCACAGCACTGGCCCTCGCAGCGTTCAGGTCAGCTTGGGGAAGCTGGAATGTACGCTTGGAGTAGATGGCCACCCCTGAGAGCCAGGCTGGATTATGATGCGGCTTCTGCTGCTTGCCGTGTGACCCTCTTCACCAGAATGAGGGTTTCAAACTAAGTGGTTTCAAATCCAGCTTAGCAGGGGGAGGGGGGAGTCAGGTTTTCTTGAAAATGAGATTTGGATTTCATCATTGAACTGTTTTAAGAAACATGAGCCCCCAGGTATGTCATTGGCTCCTGTAAAATAATCAGTTCATTAGAAATTTTGGCTCATGAGATTCTTAATCAGCTTTGTGAGCTACAGCCAGTCCAGCCCTCAGCATGTGGACCCTGCAGTAAAGCTTCCCCACCCTCCCTCTTTGTTGGAAGAATGTGCTAAGAGTGCAGGGCAGGCAGCCTACAGACCTTCCTTGTTGGCAGGTTCCTTGGTGAGTATCATTTCCTTTCACTAGTGCATGAGTCAGGAGTTTTTCTGTACCACACAGCCATAAATCTGACGCTGAGATTGATCTTTTAAGGGTGGATGCCTGGCAGGTGGAGGCTCTTAGTAAATATTTGTAAGCGGATCTGCCCCAGACTTCTCACTTTTCTAATTCTCGAGATATCCTTGACTTTGTAATGGGTCAAAAAATTGAACCTGGAAAGTAATTTTGTGCTAATACTAATGTGTTTCATTGTATAATTTTCAGATTTCATGTATGGTGTACATACGCGTAATCTGAGATTCTGTTTCAGATAATGTTCTGCTGCTAAGTCAGTTTTTAAAATCCTGACCTGCTCATATCCAGGACCCTTGCTGGCTCAGTTCACTAAGAGTCAAAAGAGAAAATAGTCCCAGGGTGAGAAGATGTTATCAAGAGGTGTCATGGGAAGAGGGTCTGAACTGCACTCTAGGAAGGAGAGTGGGGCTGAGGGACTGGGGAGGAGGCAACTAGGATCTGTCTTGAGTACTATCTTCAGTTGGATTGCTTCTGCCTGCCTGAGGCTATCAGGGCTCAAGAGATAGTGCTCTGATCCATTTGCAATGTCTGCCCTGGTCAAAGGGTGAGGAATGGAAGGCATCAAGCAGTATGTTATCATCCCCAATACAGACATTCTTTCTGTTATTTTCAGGATTCATACCAGGGGTCAACAAACCAAATTTGCAAACTAGCAAAAATATAGATATGGCCCACCACTTGTATGTGTATAGTCTGTGAATTAAGAATTTTTTTTTAAGATGAGTTTCAAAGAATCAAAAGAAGAATACTATTTCATGGTGTGAAATTATATGAAAATCAGATTTTGTTTCTTAAAATGAGGAATACAGCCAAACTCCGTTGGCCTACATGTTCTCTGGCCACTTTGGTTCAACGACGGCAGAGTTGAGTAGTTGTAACAGAGGTGGTATGGCCCCCAAGCCTATAACATTTATACTGGCTGTTCATAGACGAAGTTTGCTGACCTTTGATTTAGAACTACATGGGGGGAATTCCCTGGCGGTCCAGTGATTAGGGCTCCATGCTCTCACTGCCAAGGGCCCGGGTTCGATCCCTGGTTGGGGAACTAAGATCCCGCAAACCGCACAGTGCGGCCCCCCCAAAAAAAGGGGCAACAACAACAAAAAGATACTAGAACAGTGTATGGGGAAGGATGGGAGAGACCCCTGACTTAGCCTAGGGGACCTGTGCTCAGGTCCTGCCTGCCACCAATTTTCTGTGTCTGGGCCAGCTCTCATAACGTCTCTGGTTTCTCCATCTGTTCGAATGGGATATCGACGATGACCTCTTCGATACTGAGAGTCTGTGGTTCTGTCCTGTTCGGGGGTTTGGGTCTGTTTTTTTGTTTGTTTAGCTTTTTGTCTCTTCTGATTGTTTGTTTCTCCTTCACATGGTATCATTTTGTTTCAAGGACACATCAAAGGATGTGTCCATTTAGACTTTGGGGCTCTATGTATCAGGAACTCAGGTCTAAGCCCTGCAAGCAGAACAGGGGTTCCTTTGGCTTGGAGGCCATGGAGGAGTTAGTGAAGTCTAGCTTTCAGGACCTAGAGCCACCTGCCACCTCTCCCCTTACCCCTGTGGTGAAACACAGCTCTGGGCACCGTCCTCAAGGCCTCACACACCAAGGAAAAAGACCTCTGCTTCCCCAGCTCCTGGTAAAAAGGCCCAGGGAAGGGCTCTTATTGGCTGGCTGTGTCCCAGGCTCTTGCCTGGACCAGTCGCTGAGACCAGACGGCTGAGGAGCTGTGCTTGGTCGCGCCATAGTCTTGGGGGAAGAGGGAGAGGTGGGGACTCAAGTGACGGGCAGCCCCACCAGAACCCTGAGTTGGTGTGGGGGAGGGCACATTCCCATAGGGAGGAGACCATCTGGGCAGGTTAAATAATAAGGGTCCCAACCAGGGCTCTTCGGGCTCCAAGGAGAAGGGCTTAGAAAACTAGATAAGGCCTCCTGCACCGCGTGGTCACAAACCTCGTTCAGTAAGAAATGACCTCTGGGCTAGATGTGGGAGGAATTGGAGCTCCAGGCAAGGCCCTAGTCACTCTGAGCCCCTCTGTGTCTCATATCCCGATGTGATAGGGACAGGGCAGTGAACGAGGTAGAAGAAAATCCCTGCTGTGGGAACTGACATCTAGAGGCTGGAAAATAACGTCACTGTCATATGTAACAGCAGCCACCATTGCTAGTGTTGCCAAAAACCAGGTGACAGGCCAGGCTGGAGGCATTAGGGCCATGGTGGGTGCTTCCTTTCTTTGTATCGGAATTGGGGTCACAGGGCCTATCCTGACAGCATCAGGATTCTCTCAGGCTCCTTCACTCGTGTGCCCACCGCTGCCAGGCGGCCGGACACAGAGCAGAGCCAGAGATGGAATTTCAACAATTCTGCCTGGCAGAAACTTCTCCAGAGCAAGTCTCACAAGGCAGGAGGCATGTCTCACCGACAGTGGTGAGCGGGGAGGCCAGGCCTGGGGGCTGACCCTGTGGGATCCCGTAACCTCAAGTTCAAGAGGAGGCCAAGCTCGGCCAGGTGCTGGAGGTCAGGGAGGCTCACAGGAGCAAGCACTGCAGGTTTGTGCCTTTACGTGTCATCTCAGTCATCCGTGTTATTAGGAGGTATCGGGAAGATGACATTTATGCGGAGGTGAGGGTGGGAGCCAGGGTTCCCTGGGGGAGCAGCCGCTTCGGTGATTCTGAGCTGACTGAGCAGGTGGAGAGGGGTGCTGACATCAGAGGTCACGGGGAGCCCATCCTGGAGGGCCAAGCAGCCCCGAGGAGGGGGCCGCCGGTGAGCGAGCCTGGAAGGCCGCACCGGCCCCTGGTCGGGGGGAGGTGAGGGCTCTCCAGGGGACTTCTAAGGATTAAAAATGACTTCTCAGCACTTTGGCAATGAAAATCTTATGGCAGTGGCTTTTCAAGAGGTCTTCACCGTCAGAGAGGGCAGTTTTAAAAGTCGCCCGTGACCCTGGCGCCCTGCCCCTCCCTCACACAGGCCCAGTTCCAGGCCCTCCGCCCTCAGCACGTTGCACCAGAGAACAGTTCTCGGGCCAGGTGGGCCTTTTATTCTTCAAGGACGCGATTCCCCCAGAGGTTTGTGAGGGTTTTGCACCGAAATTTCCCTCTGTATGATGGCGCTGGAGTCCCGCTTCCTGAGCTCCCTGAAGGGCCACGCACACCCTGAGGCCAGGCCACCTGTGTGGATGCCACGGGTGAGCACGGAGCCCATGGCCCTGGCACCACGTACAACCCTGTTAGTGGGCTGCAGCGTTAATTTAGTAAGGGTCTAAAACTGGCGTTGCCAGGAGACACCATCGCCACGCTGGAGGCTTGAAGGGAGGCTGAGGGTGGATGTCTCTCTGTTCGCCCCCTCCTCGTCCAGGCACTTGGGAGGATGTTGCCTCGGAGCTCCTGGCCCCAGCATAGCCGAGCGCAGGTGTGGCACAACCTGGCGGCCCCAGTGCTCGGGTTCCTCATCTCATGGCCACTCATGGCACGTCTTTCCTCTGCTCCCTTGTGCAAAGCAAGCGCTTTCTCATTGGAAAAGACTAGAAAACAGCTTTTGTCATCCATTAGCATCTTGCCGGGGGACATCTTTCCTTGGGTTTTGGCCAGATTCTCTGAAGTTCACCACTCGTAAGTGCCGCCTGTGAGAGGTGCACAGTATGCTTGGGAAACTGGCCTCTGAAGATGCTGGCACTTGATGCTCCCAACACGAGCGAACTGATTTTTGCGTCGTAAATAAATAATCAGGGTTCTTCTCCCTCTTTGAAGTGCCAAGGCCTTTGCTGCATGTGGCACGTGATGCTGTTTCCTCCAGGGCTGGGGTGGGGGGCGGGGGGAAGTTGGGTGAGTTCGGAGCCTCGATTCAAATGCATCAGGGGCCTCTCTGTATGGCTGCCCCTCAGGAATGTTCCAGAACTCACAAGACAGCACAGCTACAGGAAATAATTCCCGAATCAGCTTTGAATTTCTCACCGGCTCTGTCCTCAAGCAATGGGGGAGTGGCCTGGTGGGGGGCGCCGGGCAGGGGGCGAGGGCTCCCCAGCAGGCAGGGCCTGTGAGTGACGCCGCCACGTCCATCCTTACAGTAGTAGTGGACGTCAGCTCAGCGAGGTGTTCATCCAGCTGCCGTCCCGCAAGGAGCTGCCCGAGTACTATGAGCTCATCCGCAAGCCTGTGGACTTCAAGAAGATAAAGGTAACCCCGTGTCGAGTGTGCGGGGAGGGCGGGGGTTCCCCCCGCAGGGACATGCCATGTCGGCGTTTGGGGGATTCCGAGCCTGGGCCTCAGGCTCCCCCAGGCAGGGAGCCAGGCGTCGGCCGTTGGGGTCCTGAGGATGTGACGGGCGCCCCCCCCACCCCCTGGCACCCACAGCTGGGCCTCTGAGTCTGCACAGAGCCTGGGGGTTCAGCCGTGACCTCCTCAGGCAGAGGGACGCCGGGTGCGAGGGGGCCCAGAGGTAAGGCCGCTTCTCCCGCCCACAGGAGCGCATCCGCAGCCACAAGTACCGCAGCCTCAACGACCTAGAGAAGGACGTGATGCTGCTGTGCCAGAACGCACAGACCTTCAACCTGGAGGGCTCCCTGGTGAGCAGCCCCTCAACCCCCTGCTCATGAATTGACTGATTTTAAAAAAGATTCCCTCCAACTTGGACTATTTTACTCATTACAGAAGCAATGTGTGTGTATTACTGAAAAAATAGCAGAAAATAAAACAAACTAAAAAGAGGAAATAGACTCGGTGCCATCCATCCATGGTGACCCTGGGAACAGTCTGCGTACATCTCGGAATCTGTTTTGAATTCACTCGGGGACTCTCTTGAAAGGAATCCTGTGATGTGTCCCATCCTGGGATGAAATTCATGTACACACACAGCCTTATCAGCCTAGCCCTTTCTCTAAGTGTCGGGATGGGTGCCTCTCGGAAAAGAGACCTGATAGTCATATATTTGGGGGAAGTGCTGGCTTCAGCGAGGGTCACGTGTTTCTAATGTTACGGCAGACCCTCTCAGAGCGTTTAAAAACGCGCTCAGTGCGATTCTTCAAAGGGAGGGAGGAACGTGTGGTTATTTCTGAACGAACACACCTGACCTTTGGTCTGGGACCATTTCATCAACCCGGTGCTCTCTCGGGCACCGGCTGGGAAAGGATTATTGAGCTGTCCCTCTGCCAGGACTGGGGCCCAGCGGGCGGGGAGCTCCCCAGCAGGCCCCGCACCTGAGCCCCGTGTGTCTCCACCCAGATCTACGAAGACTCCATCGTCCTGCAGTCGGTCTTCACCAGCGTGCGGCAGAAAATCGAGAAGGAGGAAGACAGTGAAGGGGAGGAGAGCGAGGAGGAAGAGGAGGGCGAGGAGGAAGGCTCGGAGTCGGAGTGTGAGTCTGGGCGGGGCTGCAGCCCATCCTCGGGGTGCGGGGAGGCGGGGATGGGGTCACACCCACCTGAGAGGACCCGAAGCCCGCACGGCTCCCAGACGCCCCTGGCTCCGAGGTGCCGTGCTCTCCCGAGCTCACGTCTTCTTTCCTCCTGGTCCCCACCCCCAGCTCGCTCGGTCAAAGTGAAGATCAAGCTTGGCCGGAAGGAGAAGGCCCAGGACCGGCTCAAGGGCGGCCGGCGGCGGCCGAGCCGCGGGTCCAGGGCCAAGCCGGTGGTGAGCGACGACGACAGCGAGGAGGAGCAGGAGGAGGTAAAGCCCCCAGAGCCCCGG